>NC_086127.1:5130415-5337915 GCF_963921235.1 Mobula hypostoma | reverse complement strand
CCCCAATGGTGCTACACCCAGACATGCCCCGATGGTGCTACACCCAGACATGCCCCGATGGTGCTACATCCAGACATGTCCCGATGGTGCTACACCAGACATGTCCCGATGGTGCTACACCCAGACATGTCCCGATGGTGCTACCCCCAGACATGTCCCGATGGTGCTACCCCCAGACATGTCCCGATGGTGTTACACCCAGACATGCCCCGATGGTGCTACACCCAGACATGTCCCGATGGTGCTACACCCAGACATGCCCCGATGGTGCTACACCCAGACATGTCCCGATGGTGCTACACCCAGACATGCCCCGATGGTGCTACACCCAGACATGCCCCGATGGTGCTACACCCAGACATGTCCCGATGGTGCTACACTCAGACATGTCCCGATGGTGCTACATCCAGACATGCCCCGATGGTGCTACACTCAGACATGCCCCGATGGTGCTACACCCAGACATGCCCCAATGGTGCTACACCCAGACATGCCCCGAAGGTGCTAGACCCAGACATGCCCCAATGGTGCTACAGCCAGACATGCCCCGAAGGTGCTACACCCAGACATGCCCCGATGGTGCTACAGCCAGATACGCCCCGATGGTGATACACCCAGACATGCCCCGATGGTGCTACAGCCAGACATGTCCCGAAGGTGCTAGACCCAGACATGCCCCGATGGTGCTACACCCAGACATGCCCCAATGGTGCTACACCCAGATACGTCCCGATGGTGCTAGACCCAGACATGTCCCAATGGTGCTACACCCAGACATGCCCCGATGGTGCTACAGCCAGACATGTCCCGAAGGTGCTAGACCCAGACATGCCCCGATGGTGCTACAGCCAGACATGCCCCGCCCGTTTATCCTCGAGCTGGATGCATCAGGCGCCGGCACCGGAGCCGCACTCTCCCAGCGCTCTCTGTGGATTCCGGGTTGCGCCCTTGTGCCTTTCTCTATCGTCGCTTGACACCTGCCGAGCGTAACTACATTTTCGGGAACCGAGAACTTCTGGCTGTCAAAGAGGCACGAGGACGCGGGCGGAACGTCCCCTTTTTGGTTTGGACAGATCACAAGAAAATTCGGGGCGCTGAGGCCGGCAGGTGTTTCGGCTCCGCCGTCCTCCCAAGTCACGGAAGGAAGTCTGGCTGGCGACTGGAGAAAGTGCAGAGCCGCAGATTGACCCCACGCTACCATTCGTAGCGGGCGCTATCAACAGGGTCTCATATAGATCGTGCCCGCCATTATCAGTGAAGATCCACCCAGTGTTCCTGTTTCCAAGCTGAAGCCGACCAGCACCTTCCCCTGGCTCCCACCACCACGCCACTCCCTCCTCCCCACCGACTGGATGGATGCCTGATCGATT
This sequence comes from Mobula hypostoma, assembly GCF_963921235.1. Lineage (NCBI taxonomy): Eukaryota > Metazoa > Chordata > Chondrichthyes > Myliobatiformes > Myliobatidae > Mobula > Mobula hypostoma. Next base: position 5,336,545 of record NC_086127.1, on the reverse strand, counting down.
TTGTGCGGCGCCTCAGCGGGTTCGGGGGCGGTGAGGGTCCCAGGTTCTCGCGGATTGGCAGGGGTATGACCCTGAGGAACCGTCTTGGGTCCCAGTCCGGCACGGAACGGGCCCGGGGAATCACGGTCATACGCTGCAGTTAATTGGCGTCTCATTGCGCCAAAATACAACTACCCTCCTTTCGTGTCAGTCTTGACCAGACACGATTAAAAGCAGGGCAATGTTCATTCTCTCTGCTAACGGTTATACTGGTTGCGGGAATGACGACCACCGTTAAGACTGACGCTGTTATTTGTTTAGTATGAGGCCTCTGCTGGCGAGCCGCTGTATCGGCGTTACTTTCAGTTCGAACGACCTGGATCATGGCCAAGCGTTTACTGTTTTTCTTCCCTTAATTTCTGAACACTTCTTATTAACAGTCAGTAAGCTCTCTGTCTCTCTCCCTCCCCCTTCCTCTTTCTCCCTCTCCCTCTCTCTTCCTCTTTCTCCCTCTCTCTCCCACCTCCCTCTCTCTCTCCCTCCATCCCTCTCTCTCCCACCTCCCCTCTCTTTCTCCCTCTATCCCTCTCTCTCTCTCCATCTCTCTCTGCCCCTCTTTCTCCCTCTCCCTCTCTTCCAACCCTCTCTCTCCCACCTCCCCCTCTCTCTCTCCTTCCATCCCTCTCTCTCTTTCCATCTCTCTCCCACCTTCTCTCTCTCCCTCCATCTCTCTCCCTCTCTCTCTCCCTCTCTCTCCCTCTCTCAATAAGCATTTCGCTCCCTCTCTGAATAAGCATTTCCTTTTTTTTAATTTTATTTTTATTTGGATAAGGAATTCACAAATATCATGTACTTTTTTCACACATATAACCTTTTCCATTTTTTATATGTATAAAACTATAATTATTTATACATTCTTAAGTACACACTGAGATGATATAAAAGGAAATTAGACACTTAAATAGATAATTATGTACTGTTGTAATTCTAATCTATTAGGCTAAGTAATGGTATTAGTTGTTAAGAAAAATAGTAACAATAGTTTCCATATAACTCTTCTGGATCATTTCCACTGGTCCAAAATGTTGTATGTAAGCCTATGTAACAACCATTGTAGGTGGTTATATCCTAATTTGTTCGTGCTTGTTCCTGCCCGCAGACATAATTATCCAATCCCTATGTACTTATTTACTTATTTTTTTCATTTTTTATCCCTTTCCCAAATCTTTCCCTTTACTTGTGTTAATTCTCTATTTTCCAAAAGAAAACAAAAAAAAAAAGACATTTAGACTAGGGGTGCTTACGTTAGCAATATTACTGTGTTGATGAGAAGAGCAGTATAAATCATTAGGAGAGTCATCTAAGGTCTGCTCACATTGGGGTTATATATTCAATCCATTTATTCCAGATTTGATAAAATTTTTCTGTTTGAATTCTCAGGGAGTCGGTCAACTTTTCCATTTTAAATATTTCCAAGATAATTTCGTGCCAATCTTCTAATGTAGGTGGTATTGAATTTAGCCACTTTCTAGTGATTGATTTCTTACTTGCCGCTAAGAGGGCCTGCAGCAACTTTATATCTTCCTTCTGTTCAAGGAACAATACATGCCCCAAATAGAGCGTCTCAAAGTTCAGAGGTATCTGGGACCTAAGTACCTTAACTAATGTTCTATGAATACCTTCCTAATATAGACTTAATTTAGGGCAATCCCAGAAAATATGGAAATGATTTGCCTCCTTGGAGCCGCACCTTCTCCAACACATCACATTTGTATCTTTATATTTTTCCTGATATGGGGTCTTGAAGTATCTTATAATGTTTTTCCAACAATGTTCTCTCCGTCAAAGAATTAGTCGAGGACCATTGAAAGCTGCAGATTTTCCCCCAAGCCTCCTCTGAAAGTACCAACCCCGTTTCTTTCTCCCACTTCTCTTTAATATACAGTGTATTTACATTTTTAGCATGGGAGAGTGCATTATATACTCGAGAAACTGATTTACTTGGTATTGAACTGTAAGCCGAATTCAGGATCTTGAAAAATTCTAATTCTACTGTTGATAGGTCTGTATATCTACAACTCTGGTTAACATAGTGTCGTACTTGAAGGTACCTAAAAAAGTCATTGTGTTCTAGGCCATGTTTGTCCTGCAGGATTTGGAAACTTTGTAATACTCTTTTATCTATAAATGAGAGGTAGGTTGTAAGACCTTGCTTTATCCATAGCTCAAATCTTTTATCTCCTCTGTTGGGAAGGAATTCGGTATCATATGCACACCATCTAAAGAGTTTTAACATGTTATTAATTCCACATGAATTAACCACCTTCTGCCATACTTTTAATGTAAGATTTATCCAACTGTTTTTAAATTTTTCCAACTGGGCCATCAATCCTTTGTCAGCTATTGAGGCCTGTAGAGGAAAACTGTCAACCAATCCAAATTCTATTTCCTTCCATCTAGCCTTATATTCCCTATTACACCAATATAACAGAGGGGTTATCTGTGAGGCATAAAAATAATTTCTCAAGCAAGGAAGTACCATACCTCCTCCTTCCTTCCCTAACTGTAAGGTGTTATATCGAATTCTAGGTTTCTTTCCTTGCCAAATGAAGCGGGAAATCCATTTGTCCCATTCCCTGAATTGATTATCATCCACCTCCACTGGTAAAGTACGGAAAAGATATAATAACCGAGGAAGAATATTCATTTTTATAGTATTTATCCTTGAATTTAAACTTAAAAAGGGGATAAGATTCCATCTATGCATATCTGCTTTTATCTCTGAGATTAATGGCCCATAATTTACCTGTGACAGTGTTGAAAGATCCTTCGGCAGGGTTATTCCTAAATATTTTAATGATTTAGCTTCCCACTTAAGATCGTATGTATCCTGCAATTTTTTGGATGGTGTAGAATAAGCATTTCCAAGTCTGATAGTCCTGGTGTAGCCTCTTCCCCGCTGAGAGTGGGGCAACAGTCTATAAGAGGAGAATGCATCCTTCGTGATATTGCTGGCCATTATCCCCGGCACTTTCTGTGTATACACTCAGTAGCCCCCCCCCCGTCCCTAATAACGTGCCCCCTGAGTCTATGCTCGTGGTCTTCTACTGCTGTAGTCCACCCACTGTGAGGTTCGAGCTGTTGTGCGTTCAGAGATGCTCGTCTGCACACCACCGTTGTAACGTGTGGTTATTTGAGTTACTGTCGCCTTCCCGTCAGCTTGAACCAGTCTGGCTATTCCCCTCCGACCTCTCTCATTAACGAGGTGTTTTCACCCACAGAACGGGATTTTCATTTGTATTTTTTCCCCGCTTTATTCTCTCTAAACGCTAGGAACCGTTGTGCGTGAAAATCCCAGGAGATCGGCAGTTTCTGAGATACTCAAATCACACTGTCTTGAGACCAGCAATTATTCCACCGTCAAAGTCACTTCGATCGCATTTCCTCCCCAGTCCTGATGTTTGGTCTGGACCCCAACCGAACCTCGTGACCATGCCTTCGTGTTTTTATGTACTGAGTTGCGACCACGCGATTGGCTGACCGATACTTGTATTAGATTTTTGATTGGTCAGGGCATGAAGGGATACGGGCAGAAGGCAGGAGATTGGCGGCTGAGAGGAGATTTGCATCAGCCACGATGAAATGGCAGGACAGACTCGATGGGCCAAATGGCCGAATTCCGCTCCTGTATTGTTTGGTCTGTTGTGTTACTAACGAGCAGGTGTACGATGCACCTAGTAAAGCAATAGGTGCATGTCGCGAATGAACGCAAACACGAAGGGCTGATTAATATTTGACCGTCAGTTCAGCGGGACGACACTCGGGCGATCAACTATTCGACTTCACGGGCTGGAGTGCAAGTTACCCGAGACGGACCACAAACTGCGAAAATCAGGAGAGTGGTTGGCGTTGTGGAGAAATATCGGGGGGTGGGGGGAGTGTGATCGCTCGTGTCCAGTATCATGTTCTCCCGACACGGGATTTAATCCGGGATGTCAGAGAACGCCTGTGCGTGTCTTTGTTGAAGGTGAATAGGCCGCCGCAGGGGCAGCTGCCGACGGTCTTTCACTGATCGGGGTCAGGGTCCGGCGGCAAGAGGTGCGGGATGACTGGGGAGCCATCACTGCTACAGCCCTCCTATACCTTCCCCGCGCTTGTGATAATAGACAGTAGACAATAGGTGCAGGAGTAGGCCATAGATGTGTCACCATCTTCCTCCGCTGAGCTCACAGTCGGATCGGTCCCTGTCTGGAACCGCCCCCGCTCCCGCCCCCCTGACCTTACAGACGTGGGTGATCGTACCTGGAGCGAAGCGCCGGATGGATAAACTCCAGACGGCATCGTTCTCGGGATCTCAGGAACTCACCAGCCTCTCCGTCATGACAAGATGCTGATCCTCGGAGAAGGAGCAAACCTCTGACAGCACTGGTAACGCCGCCACTACTCCTGACCCGTCATTGAGCGCACTGGTAACGTCACTAGTTATCCCGACCCATCACCGACCACACTGGTAACGTCACTAGTTATCCTGACCCATCACCGACCGCACTGGTAACGCCGCCACTACTCCTGACCCGTCATTGAGCGCACTGGTAACGTCACTAGTTATCCCGACCCATCACTGACCACACTGGTAACGTCACTAGTTATCCTGACCCATCACCGACCGCACTGGTAACGCCGCCACTACTCCTGACCCGTCATTGAGCGCACTGGTAACGTCACTAGTTATCCCGACCCATCACTGACCACACTGGTAACGCCGCCACTACTCCTGACCCGTCATTGAGCGCACTGGTAACGTCACTAGTTATCCCGACCCATCACCGACCGCACTGGTAACGCCGCCACTACTCCTGACCCGTCATTGAGCGCACTGGTAACGTCACTAGTTATCCTGACCCATCACCGACCGCACTGGTAACGCCGCCACTACTCCTGACCCGTCATTGAGCGCACTGGTAACGTCACTAGTTATCCCGACCCATCACTGACCACACTGGTAACGTCACTAGTTATCCTGACCCATCACTGACCGCACTGGTAACGCCGCCACTACTCCTGACCCGTCATTGAGCGCACTGGTAACGTCACTAGTTATCCCGACCCATCACCGACCGCACTGGTAACGTCACTAGTTATCCTGACCCGTCACTGACCACACTGGTAACGTCACTAGTTATTCCAACTCATCACCGACCACACTGGTAACGTCACGTTATCCTGACCCATCACCGACCGCACTGGTAACGTCACTAGTTATCCTGACCCATCACCGACCACACTGGTAACGTCACTAGTTATCCCGACCCATCACCGACCGCACTGGTAACGTCACTAGTTATCCCGACCCATCACTGACCGCACTGGTAACGTCACTAGTTATCCCGACCCATCACCGACCACACTGGTAACGTCACTAGTTATCCCGACCCATCACTGACCACACTGGTAACGCCGCCACTACTCCTGACCCGTCACTGACCACACTGGTAACGTCACTAGTTATTCCAACTCATCACTGACCACACTGGCAATGTGCTAGTTATCCTGACCTGTCATTGACCACACTGGTAACGTCACTAGTTATCCGGACCCATCACTGACCACACTGGTAACGCCGCCACTACTCCTGACCCGTCACTGACCACACTGGTAACGTCACTAGTTATCCCGACCCATCACCGACCGCACTGGTAACGTCACTAGTTATCCCGACCCATCACTGACCGCACTGGTAACGTCACTAGTTATCCCGACCCATCACCGACCGCACTGGTAACGTCACTAGTTATCCCGACCCATCACTGACCACACTGGTAACGTCACTAGTTATCCCGACCCATCACTGACCACACTGGTAACGTCACTAGTTATCCTGACCCATCACCGACCGCACTGGTAACGTCACTAGTTATCCCGACCCATCACTGACCGCACTGGTAACGTCACTAGTTATCCCGACCCATCACCGACCACACTGGTAACGTCACTAGTTATCCCGACCCATCACTGACCACACTGGTAACGCCGCCACTACTACTGACCCGTCACTGACCGCACTGGTAACGTCACTAGTTATTCCAACTCATCACTGACCGCACTGGTAACGCCGCCACTACTACTGACCCGTCACTGACCACACTGGTAACGCCGCCACTACTCCTGACCCGTCACTGACCACACTGGTAACGTCACTAGTTATTCCAACTCATCACTGACCACACTGGCAATGTGCTAGTTATCCTGACCTGTCACTGACCACACTGGTAACGCCGCCACTACTCCTGACCCGTCACTGACCGCACTGGTAACGTCACTAGTTATCCCGACCCATCACCGACCGCACTGGTAACGTCACTAGTTATCCCGACCCATCACTGACCACACTGGTAACGCCGCCACTACTCCTGACCCGTCACTGACCACACTGGTAACGTCACTAGTTACCCCGACCCATCACCGACCACACTGGTAACGTCACTAGTTATCCCGACCCATCACTGACCGCACTGGTAACGTCACTAGTTATCCCGACCCATCACCGACCGCACTGGTAACGCCGCCACTACTCCTGACCCGTCACTGACCACACTGGTAACGTCACTAGTTATCCCGACCCATCACCGACCACACTGGTAACGTCACTAGTTATCCCGACCCATCACTGACCACACTGGTAACGCCGCCACTACTCCTGACCCGTCACTGACCGCACTGGTAACGTCACTAGTTATCCCGACCCATCACCGACCACACTGGTAACGTCACTAGTTATCCCGACCCATCACTGACCACACTGGTAACGCCGCCACTACTCCTGACCCGTCACTGACCGCACTGGTAACGTCACTAGTTATCCTGACCCATCGCCGACCACACTGGCAACGTCACTAGTTATCCCGACCCATCACTGACCACACTGGTAACGTCACTAGTTATCCCGACCCATCACCGACCGCACTGGTAACGCCGCCACTACTCCTGACCCGTCACTGACCGCACTGGTAACGTCACAGTTATCCGGACCCATCACTGACTATAAAGGTACTGTCACTAGTTTTTCCAACTCATCGCTGACCACACTGGTAATGTGCCTAGTTATTCCAGCTAATCACTGACCACACTGGTATTGTGCCAGTTATCCTGACCCATCACTAACTACACTGGTAATGTGACTAGTTATTCCAGCTAATCACTGACCATACTGGTAATGTCACTAGTTATCCGAACCCATCACTGGTAATGTCACTAGTAATCCAGACCCATCAGTGACCACACTGAAACTGGCTAACTATAGCCTTCAACTGTGTAAAGTCGGGTGGAATCCAACCGAAAGCGCCAACAACATTCTTCTGAGGGGATAAAGTGTGTGTGTGTGGGGGGAGGGTGTTATTTTGGTTCTTGTAAATGAGACAATAATTTAAAACTTTGAGATCACAAACTTCATATGGATTTGCGTTTACAAACATGATCACAGACAGACTGGCACCGGTAGACAGGCTGTGAGTTTGAAAGTGTGTGTTGGTCTCACTCACCAGCGACTCTAGACAACGGCAATGTTCTCTCCGCCCTGAGGTACCTGCCCAGCGCTTCTCGGCCGAGCGACGTGCCCCCGTTGTGCTACGGGAAACCAGCCGAATGAAAGGGCCAGGCGGAGCAGTCCTGGAGTTTTCAATATCGTCTGCGATCTCCACGGGGAGAGCCAGTTTACCAGTGGGGTTATCAATAACGATGACGAAATCCCCACTGCGAACCATGCTGCGGGATGCGGAGAATCAGCGGGGACCGTGATGACACTGAGGGGTGATGCTGGCTGCTTCCTTTCCAGTCGCCATGAAGGGTCTCGGCCCGAAACGTCTACCGCTTGTTCCTTTCCACAGATGCTGCCTGAGTTGCCCAGGTCCTCCAGCGTTTTGTGTGTGTTCAGAATCAGAATCGGGTTAGTATCACTGTCACATGTTGTGAAATTTGTTGTTATGCGGCAGCAGTACAGCGCAATACATAATGCAAACTGTGAATTACAGTAAGGGGTATACATATGATTAAATTAAATCAGTAGTGCGAACACGGGAACAAAGTGGTGAGACAGCGTACAGGGGTTCACCGTCTGTTCTGAAATCGGATGGCAGAGGGGAAGAAGCCGTTTTCGAATCATTGAGTGTGTGCCTTCAGGCTCCTGTACCTCCTCCCTGATGGTAGCAATGCCCGGGGTTATGGGGGGTCCTAAATGACCGGTGCTCAGTGAAGATGCCCTGGATGCTGGGTAGGCTAGCGCCCATGATGGAGCTGGCTGAGTTTACAGTCGGGATGTAGACTGGGAGTGGCGCTCTTCCAGCAAAGTGGGGTTTTGTTTCAAACATTACCAGACCCACCCAACTCCCCGCTCCATGTTTATTTGGCTGATTGCCTTCAGTCCGCTTTATTCCTCAATAGTTCCGAATTCCGGGGCACCCCTCGGAGTTTTCGTGCTGCCCAGTCGGAGGATGAACCGTTGTCCATAGGCGCAGGCGTCGGTGCAGTTGGATCCCTTCAGACTCGCGTAGCCGCGCCGCTCTGCTTCGCCACGCAACCCGACGTCTGGTGTTCTGTCGGCGACCTGAAAGCCACGCTTCCCGCGACCATGGTAATCACTCCTAACTTCTACCGCCGTCACGGGTCTAACTTTGCTTTCGGGCAACAGTCTGATGTTCGCCGTCCACGGCTTTTTGAGCAAACGGGCGTGGCTGCCTCACATTTGTCAGGAACGTTGTCCTGAACAGACAACGCTGCAGTCCAGGAACATAGTACTGTATCAGTGTGGGCTGTCTGGCATTCCCTCTGCCCACTGAAGCCGAGTTAAACTAATCCCAAACAGGCGACAATCTGCAGATGCAGGAAATCCAAAGCAACATACACAAAATGCTGGAGGAACTCAGCAGGTCAGGCAGCATCTGTGGAAACGAGTAAACAGTTTTTTCGGGCTGAGACCCTTCATCAGGACTGAAAAGAAAGAAGCGAAGTCCGATTCAGAAGGTGGGGGGAGTGGAGGAGGAAGTACAAGGTGGCGGGTGATAGGTGAAACCGGGAGAGGGGGAGGAGGTGAAGTAAAGAACTGGGAAGTTTGATGAAAGAGATAAAGGGCTGGAGAAGGGGGAATCTGATAGAGGGTAGAAGACCATGGGAGAAAGGGATGGGGTAGGAGCACCTGGGGCAGTGATGGGCAGGTAAGGAGATAAGGTGAAAGAGGGAAAAGGGAATGGGGAATGGTGAAGGGGGGTGGGGGCAATTACCAGAAGCTCGAGGAATCGACGTTCATGCCATCGGGTAGGAGGCTACCCAAATGGAATATAAGGCCTCAAACTAACCCCATGTGCCCGGGCACGACTCATTTCGTTCCATTTCCGGCACGTCCATCCGTTTACCTAAAAGGCGCTTAAACACTTCTGTCGCGTTTTCTACCACCACCGCTGCAGCCGTGCGTCACAAGAAGCACCCGCCGTTCTCTAACAAATGCAAAATGCCTCACGATTTGTATTCTGGATGCTGCCTGATTGAGAGAGAGAGAGAGCATGTCCGTACGATCATTACATATAGGAGCAGAAGTAGGCCATTCGGCCCATCGAGCCTGCTCCGCCATTCAATCATGGGCTGATCCACTTCTTCCAGTCATCCCCACTCCCCTGCCTTCACCCCATATTCTTTGATGCGCTAGCTAATCAAGAACCTGTCTATCTCTGCCTTAAATACATCCAATGACTTTGCCTCCACAGCTGCTCGTGGCAACAAATTCCACAGATTTACCACCCTCTGACTAAAGTAATTTCTCCGCATCTCTGTTCTAAATGGACGTCCTTCAATCCTGAAGTCGTGCCCTCTTGTCCTAGACTCCCCTACCATGAGGAATAACTTTGCCGTATCTAATCTGTTCAGGCCTTTTAACATTCGGAATGTTTCAATAAGATTTCCCCCCCCCCCCCAATTCTCCTGAACTCCAACGAATGCAGCCCAAGAGCTGTCAGACGTTCCTCATATGGTAACCCTTTCATTCCTAGAATCATACTTATTGAATGTCTTATGAAAATGGGTTCGGCAAGCTAGGGCATTTCTGCTTGGAGTGGAGGAGGATGAGGGGTGGTTTCATAGAGCTGCGTAGAAGGTAGGAAGCATGGACAGAGTGGACACTTAGAGACTTTTTACCCCAGGGCTAATAAACAAGGGCATAATTTTAAGGTGATTGGAGGAATGTATAGAGACAATGACAGAGGTGGCTGTTGAGTGGTGGGTGCGTGGTGGTACAGGCAGATACATTAGTGGCATGTAAGATACTATTAGGTGGGCACCCTGATGAATGAAAATTGGGTGGCTATGCGGGAGGGAAGGATTAGATTGACTTTGAGTGGGTTAAAAGGTCGGCAAAATATGGTGCTCTGAAGGGCCTGTACTGTTTTCTATTTTCTGCATGTTCTCAACCTCCTTTACACAGCCGCCCTCTCTCCTTCTCGTATTTCACACTTCTACCTTCGGAGAAAACAAACTCAATCTACAGGGTGCTGGAATGTTCGTGAGCCCTGTCGAATTTTCTCCGTTTCTGCATAAATATGACCTAAAATGTGATCAGATCCTCGTGTAAGTCCTAAGCTTTGAAAAAGAGAACCTAATTAAATAAATAACACAAAAATATACTTGTTCATTTCTTTATTGAGAAAAATGATCCGATATTACATGTATTTGTTGGAAAAAGTATGTGAAACTTTTCAGTAACTGGTTTGACCCCTCTTGTATCAACATAACTTCAACCAAATGTTTCTGGTAACTGTTGATCAGTCCTGCACATTGGCTTGGAGGAACTTTAGACCATTCCTCCTTACAAAACTGCTTCAGCTCTAGGATGTTGGAGGGCTTCTTTGCATGAACTGCTTGCTTCAGGACCTTGCACTACATTTCTTCTAGGATTAGCCATTCTCCGGGATTGGTCATTCCAAAATACATTTTTTTTCTTTTTAAACCATTCTGTTGTCGATTTACTCTCGCCTTTCAGAACATTGTCTTGTTGCATTATCCAACTTCTAGAAAGCTTCAGGTGAGGACTGCTACCCTGACATTCTCCTGTAAAATGTCTTGATACAATTTTAAATCTATTGTTCCCTCAATGATCAGAAGCTGTTCAGGCCCTGAGCCAACAAAGTAAACCCAAACCATGATGCTCCTTCCACCATGCTTCACAGTTGGGATGAGGTTTTGGTGTTGGTGTGCAGTGTCCTTTTTCCTCCAAACAGGGAAATACGCATTTCTGCCAAAAAGTTCAACTTTTGTCTCATCTGTCCACAGAACATTGTCCCAGAAGCACTTAGAACATCCAGGTAACACACATCAAAGTTGCTGGTGAACGCAGCAGGCCAGGCAGCATCTCTAGGAAGAGGTGCAGTCGACGGTTCAGGCCGGGACCCTTCGTCAGGACTAACTGAAGGAAGAGCGAGTAAGAGATTTGAAAGTGGGAGGGGGAGGGGGAGATCCGAAATGATAGGAGGAGGGGGAGGGATGGAGCCAAGAGCTGGACAGGTGATTGGCAAAGGGGATATGAGAGGATCATGGGACAGGAGGTCCAGGGAGAAAGAAAAGGGGGAGGGGGGAAGCCCAGAGGATGGGCAAGGGGTATAGTGAGAGGGACAGAGGGGGAAAAAAGGAAAGAGAGGAAAAGAATATGTGTACATAAATAAATAAATACTGGATGGGGTACGAGGGGGAGGTGGGGCATTAGCGGAAGTTTGAGAAGTCAATGTTCATGTCTACCAGTTGGAGGCTATCCAGACGGAATATAAAGTGTTCCTCCAACCTAAGTGTGGCTTCATCTTTACAGTAGAGGAGGCCGTGGATAGACATATCAGAATAGGAATGGGACGTGGAATTAAAATATGTGGCCACTGGGAGATCTTGCTTTCTCTGGCAGACAGAGCGTAGGTGTTCAGCGAAACGGTCTCCCAGTCTGCGTCGGGTCTCGCCAATATATAGAAGGCCGCATAGGGAGTACCAGACGCAGTATATCACCCCAGCCGACTCACAGGTGAAGTGTCGCCTCACCTGGAAGGACTGTCTGGGGCCCTGAATGGTAGTGAGGGAGGAAGTGTAAGGGCATGTGTAGCACTTGTTCCACTTACAAGGATAAGTGTCAGGAGGGAGATCGGTGGGGAGAGAATGGACAAGGGAGTCGCATTGGGAGCGAAAGGCAAAGATGTGCTTAGTGGTGGGATCCCGTTGGAGGTGGCAGAAGTTATGGAGAATTAAATGTTGGACCCGGAGGCTGGTGGGGTGGTAGGTGAGGACAAGGGGAACCCTATCCCTAGTGGGGTGGCGGGAGGATGGAGTGAGAGCAGATGTGCGTGAAATGGGGTAGATGCGTTTGAGAGCAGAGTTGCTGGTGGAGGAAGGGAAGCCCCTTTCTTTAAAAAAGGAGGACATCTCCCTCGTTCTGGAATGAAAAGCCTCATCCTGAGAGCAGATGCGACGGAGACGGAAGAATTGCGAGAAGGGGATGTCATTTTTGCAAGAGACAGGGTGAGAAGAAGAATAGTCCAGATAGCTGTGAGAGTCATCTTTTACAAACTTGAGACGAGCAGCAATGTTTTCTTTTTGGAGGGCACTGGTTTCCTCTGAGGTGTCCTTACATGAACACCATTCTTGTTCAGTGTTTTTCTTATAGTGGACACATGAACAAAGACTTTAGCAAGTTCTAGAGATTTCTGCAGGTCTTTTGCTGTTATCCCGGGTTCTTTTTCATCTCCTTCAACGTTGCATATTGTGCTTTTGGTGTGATATTTGCAGAAAGCCCACCCCTAGGGACAGTAGCAACAGTACTGAATTTCTTCCATTTGAAGACAATTTTTCTTACTGTGGGCTGATGAACACCCAGGTCTTTAGAAATGCTTGTGTAGCCTTTTCCAGATTCATGCATCTCTACAATTCTTCTTCCAAGTTCCTCTGAATGTTGTTTCGATCGAGGCATGGTGCACCTAAAGAGATATTCTTGAGAAGAACAGGCTCTGTCAGTAACCTGAATTTGTGTGACTATTTTATAGGGCAGAGCACCTCCACAACCCACACCTCCAATCTAATCTCACTGATTGGAACACCTGAATCCAAATAGCTTTTGTAGAAGGCATTACCCCAGAGTTTCACATACATGTAATATTCAATCGCTTTTCTCAATAAATAAATGAACAAGTATAATATTTCATGTTATTTATTTAATTAGGTTCTCTTTATCTAGTTTTAGGACAAGTGAAAATCCAATCACATTTCAGGTCATATTTATGCAAAAAAATAGAGAAAATTCTACAGGATTCACAGACTTTCTAGCACATTCCATCAGGATTCGCTGAAGGTTAATTTGCAGGTTGAGTTGGCAGCGAGGAAGGCAAATGTGATGTTATCATTCATTTCGAGAGGACTGGAATATAAAAGCGAGGATGTTATGTGGGGGTTTTATAAATCACTGGGGAGACCTCACGGGGAGCATTGTGAGCAACTTTGAGCTCCTAAGGTAAGAAAGGGCGTGCTGACATTGGAGAGGGTTCAATGGAGATTGATGAAAATTATTCTGGGATTGAAAGGCTTGTCATTTGAGCTGCATTAGATGGCTCTGGGCCTTTACTCACTGGAATTCATGAGGATGAGGGAGGATCTCATCGAAACCTATGGAACGTTGAAAGGCCTCGATAGAGTAGATGTGGAGGGAGTGTTTCCTCTGGTGGGAGAGTCTAGGACCAGAGGACACAGCCTCAGAATAGTGGGGCGTCCTTTTAGAACGGAGGTGAGGAGGAATTTCTTTTGCCAGGGAGTAGTGAATCTGTGGAATTCATCACTGTCGCCAAGTCATTTGGGTTTATTTAAGGCAGAGGTTGATAGATTCTTGATTGGTCGGGGAGAAGGCAGGAGATTGGGGCTGAGAGGGAAAATAGAAACATAGAAACATAGAAAATAGGTGCAGGAGTAGGCCATTCGGCCCTTCGAGCCTGCATCGCCATTTATTATGATCATGGCTGATCATCCAACTCAGAACCCCGCCCCAGCCTTCCCTCCATACCCACTGATCCCCGTAGCCACAAGGGCCATATCTAACTCTCTCTTAAATATAGCCAATGAACTGGCCTCAACTGTTTCCTGTGGCAGAGAATTCCACAGATTCACCACTCTCTGTGTGAAGAAGTTTTTCCTAATCTCGGTCCTAAAAGGCTTCCCCTTTATCCTCAAACTGTGACCCCTCGTTCTGGACTTCCCCAACATCGGGAACAATCTTCCTGCATCTAGCCTGTCCAATCCCTTTAGGATTTTATACGTTTCAATCAGATCCCCCCTCAATCTTCTAAATTCCAACAAGTACAAGCCCAGTTCATCCAGTCTTTCTTCATATGAAAGTCCTGCCATCCCAGGAATCAATCTGGTGAACCTTCTTTGTACTCCTTCTATGGCAAAAATTGATCGGCCTTCATGAAGTGGCGGAGCAGGCCCGATGGGCCGAATGGCCTAATTCTGCTCCCATATCTTCTGGTCTTATCCACTTTCTGTACTTCTGTCCTTTCCCTGTACCTCATGCTTTATACAGCTCTGAAGTGATTGCCTGGTTTTATATTAAAGTGCCCTCGCGGATGAAGGCACGTGTACTGCATGTCTTGCTTGCTATGCCACCAAATTATCTCCAAACTTTCAGGGAGATGTGAGATGTGGACCTTCAGGGGGCAAAAAAAACCCTCCTCTTTCAAAATTACATTCAACAACCTCTGAGTACAAACTGGAAGGAGAGGTCATGGGTTAAGGGTGAAAGGTGAAATATTTAAGGGGGACATGGGGGGAACTTCTTCACTCGGAAGGGTGGTGAGAGAGTGGAACGAGTTGCCAGCTGAAGTGGTGGACGCAGCTTCAATTTTAACACTTAAGAGAAATTTGGATAGGTGCGTGGATGGGAGGGGGTGGAGGGCTGTAGTCCGGGTGCTGGTCTATTGGACAATGCAGATTAATAGTTCGGCATGGACTAGATGGGCCGAGTGGCCTGGTGCAGTGTGCTATGACTCCGTGACTCTAAAAGCCAGTTCACAAATGTCCTGACCAGGACGAGTCCCTTGATTCAGGCTCCTAAAGGTCCAGCAGTTTACTGTATGATGTCCTCTTGCACCTGATACACCCACCCGACCCCCCCGCCATCCCCCCCCAAACAGCAGGAACTCACACTTGTCTGGATCAAACCCAGTCTCTGACTTCTCTGCCGTAATTTCCATCAGCCCTGCGTTTTGTTGTTCAAGCCGGCAGCAGGCCGAGGGTGACCTTCAGTTATGAAGGGAAACAAGGAACTTCGAATTAGCGCAGAGGCGTGGAGCAAAGGCATCATCGGAGCCGCGATCTCACTCAACCTGGGGAAAAAAAGTGGATGAGGTGGGAAAGAAGGGCGCAGGCACGCTGGCCTTCGTCACTCGGGGCGCTGAGTTCAAGAGTCAGCTCATCGTGTTGTGACTGATATCTCTTTGTGAGCCCCATTTGGAAAGTGGTACACAGGACATGGATTGGCACAGACCAGTACAGGCCCCTTGACCCATGATGTTGTGTCAACCTATATAGATCTAATCCATGACCAACCTAAATCCTCCTACACAGCAGACATGCCTCTCAAAAAGTCTCTAAAATGCCTCTAATGCATCTCCCTGTACCACCACGCCTGGCAGTGTGATTCACCTTTCCATCACTCTAATGCATCTTCCTGTACCACCACGCCTGGCAGTGTGATTCACCTTTCCATCACTCTAATGCATCTCCCTGTACCACCACGCCTGGCAGTGCGATTCACCTTTCTATCACTCTATGTGATTAAAAAAAAACTCACCTCAAACATGCCCCTTATATTTCCTCCAATTACCTTAAAATTACGCAGTCTCATGTCCGCCATTACCCTCGTCCTTATCAAGTCACATCACACCCTCCTCCGGTCAGAAGAGAATGGCTTGCTGAGCCATTCCTCATATCTCCTCCAGGCAACATCTTGGTAGACCTGCTCCGCGCCCTCTCCAAAGCTTCCACAAGCTTCCTATAATGAGGCGACCAAAGCTGAACACATCGCAGCAAGTGCGGTTTGCCGGGGTTTTATAGACGTCGCTGCTCTGGAACTCCGTCCCCTGACTAGTGAAGGTCAGCACATCACACGCCTTCGTAACCATCCCGTCAGCTTGCGGAGCAACTTTGATTGATTTGTAGATGTGGATTCCAACATCCCTCCGTTCCTTCTCCGTGTCCAGAACTCTGCCATAACCCTGCATTCTTGTTCGCCCTTGCAAAGGGTATATCTTCACCCCTTTCTGGATTGACCTCAATCTGCCACGTTGCAGCACCGCTCTGCATCCTGTCAACGTCCCGTTGTAACCTATCAGTCTGACGAACCACAAATCCACCAACATTCCTGTCACTTGCAAACTTACTAACCCACCCTCTTATTCCCTCGTCCAAGCCATGTGTGAAAATAAAAATCACCAAGAACAGGGGTCCCAGAACAGATAGATGGATAGATAGACAGACAGCTAGATAGACAGAAAGATATAGATATATATAGTTAGATAGACAAACAGACAGACATTGGTAGATAGATAGACAGATATAGATAGATGGCAGACAGATGGATAGACATATATGGATAGACAGGTAGATCTGCACACCTCAGGGGTGTGTGCTTAGCCCACTGCTCTACTCTCTATATACATATGACTGTGTGGCTAGGCACAGCTCAAACACCATCTATAAATGTGTTGACAATACAACCATTGTTGGTAGAATCTCAGACGGTGACGAGAGGACGTACAGGAGTGAGATATGCTAACTAGCAGAGAGGTGCCACAGCAACAACCTGGCACTCAACATCAGTAAAATGAAAGAGCTGATTGTGGACTTCAGGAAGGGTAAGACGAAGGAACACATTGAAGTGGAGAGAATGAGCAGTTTCAAGTTCCTGGGTGTCAAGATCTCTGAGGATCGAACCTGGTCCCAACATACTGATGCGGTTATAAAGAAGGCAAGACAGTGACTATACTTCATGAGGAGTGTGAAGAGATCTGGTATGTCAACAAATACATTCAGAAACTTCTATAGATGTACTGTGGAGAGCATTCTGTCAGGCTGATCACTGTCTGGTATTGGGGGTGGGGGGTGGGTGGCTACTGCACAGGACCAAATGAAGCTGCAGAAGGTTGTAAATTTAGTCAGCTCCATCTTGGGTACTAGCCTACAAAGTCCCCAGGACATCTTCATTGAGCGGTGTCTCAGAAAGGCAGCATCTGTTATTAAGGACCTCCAGCACCAAGACATGCCCTTTTCTCACTGTGACCATCAGGTAGGAGGTACAGAAGGCTGAAGGCACACACTCAGCGATTCAGGAACAGCTTCTTCCCCTCTGCCATCCGATTCCTGAATGGACATTGAACCCTTGAATACTACCTCATCTTTAAAATATATATTATTTCTATTTTTGCACGATATTTAATCTATTCAATATATGAATACTGTAACTGATTTACTTATTTATTATTATTATTCTACTTCTGCTGCTAAATTAACAAATTCCACAAAACATGCTGGTGATAATAAACCTGATTCTGAGATAGATAGGGGAACGGACGCCAGAGAGGGTTCACCGTTTCTGAGCTGTTGATCAGTCCCAATGCACCGACTCCCACCGCATTCTTGATTGTTAGCTGAAACGCGATTCCGCCTTCATGCCCGAAGAATGTGTTTAGTAATAGAACATCGACCATAGAAACCTACAGCACATTACCGGCCCACAATGTTGTGCCTACTCTTAGAGACTGCCTAGAATTTCCCTACCCCAGAGCCCTCTGTTTTTCTAAGCTCCATGTACCTATCTAAGAGTCTTTGAAAAGACCCTATTGTGTCCGCCTCCACCACTGTCACCGGCAGCCCATTCCACACACCCACCACTCTGTGTGTAAAAAACCTACCCCTGACATCTCCTCTGTACCTACTTCCAAGCACCTTAAAACTGTGCCCTCTCGTGCTAACCATTTCAGCCCTGAGGAAAAGCCTCTGACTATCCACACGATCAATGCCGCTCATCATCTTATACACCTCTATCAGGTCACCTCTCATTCTCCGTCACTCCAAGGAGAAAAGGCCGAGTTCACTCAACCTATCCTCACGAGGTATGCCCTCCAATCCAGGAAATGTCCAGTGTCCATAGCGTGTGGTTTCTCCAGTGAATTTAGTGCCGGCCGTGACCCTGGCCCGAGGACAGTGCGGCCTCACCATCTGCACCTCTGGCTGCCTTACATACAAAATGCTGGAGGAACTCAGCGGGCCAGGCGGCATCCAAGGAAAAGTCGATGAAACCCTTCATCGGGACGGTTTACTCTTCTCCTGGCCTGCTGAGTTCCTCCAGCATTTTGTCCGTGTCGCTGTGACTTCCAGCACCGTTTGCCACTCGCCGCCTGGGGACCGCGGCCGCGGCGGATCTGCCGGTCAGGATCAACGCGGTGGCACTGGACTGGATCAATGTTCGGGACGGGGGAATGAAGGAAGGGATTGGGACAATGATAGGTGGAAGGGGAAAGGGGCTGGATGAGGACACTGAAAAGTGCAACGCGGGAGAAAGGGAAGGAGGAGGTGGAGATGACGGGTAGGTGAGGAGCAGGGGAGAGAGGGCAATGGTGGAAGAGAGAAAGGGGAGGCGAGAGCCATTACCAGACGGTGGAGAAATTGATGTTCATGTCGTCAGATTGGAGGCGAGCCGAACACAGGGGGAGGTGTCGCTTTCGCAACCTCACCGTGGCACCAGAGGACGCCGCCCACCGATCCGTCAGGGCCGCGCACCGATCCGTTAGGGCCGCGCACCGATCTGTCAGGGCCATGCACCGATCCGTCAGGGCCGCGCACCGATCCGTCAGGGCCTCGCACCGATCCGTCAGGGCCGCGCACCGATCCGTCAGGGCCTCGCACCGATCCGTCAGGGCCGTGCACCGATCAGTCAGGGCCTCGCACCGATCCGTCAGGGCCGCGCACCGATCCGTCAGGGCCTCGCACCGATCCGTCAGGGCCGCGCACCGATCCGTCAGGGCCTCGCACCGATCCGTCAGGGCCGTGCACCGATCCGTCAGGGCCTCGCACCGATCCGTCAGGGCCTCGCACCGATCCGTCAGGGCCGCGCACCGATCCGTCAGGGCCTCGCACCGATCCGTCAGGGCCGCGCACCGATCCGTCAGGGCCTCGCACCGATCCGTCAGGGCCGCGCACCGATCCGTCAGGGCCACGCACCGATCCGTCAGGGCCTCGCACCGATCCGTCAGGGCCTCGCACCGATCCGTCAGGGCCGCGCACCGATCCGTCAGGGCCGCGCACCGATCCGTCAGGGCCTTGCACCGATCCGTCAGGTACAGCGAGTCTGCACACCAAAGCCCGGGTCCTCCGACTCACCACACCTGGGTTGCAGTTCACTGGCTCGGAACAAATTTAACACCCTTTGCTCAACACCCTGGCGTTTCCGTGGGCAGGTCGGGTCCGGGAGCGGATGAGGGGTGTCAAACCCGGCCATGGAGTTTGAACCACCTCGCCCACCCCCCGCCATTTCGGGATTTGGGCCACGCACTCGCGTTGCCCTGCTGTCTGAGTGGAGTTTCCACCTCCACGATACGAGCGGACCATGGATGGGAACGCAATGGCTCAGCTGCAGGTCGATGGTCTAGCATGGATTCGATGGGCTGAAGGGCCTGCGTCTGTACTGTACTTTCCGAGGACATTAAGACCGTGTCCGTGGTCACTATCACCAAACCCCCACAGCCCAGAGACAGCACCCTTTTGCTGCAGGAGGTGGAAGGGCGGAGAACAGGTGAGGAGAGGGGGAAGTAACACGATTACAGCAACTTTTAACCTGTTTTATAGACACATTTCAACATATAATAATTAACAGATTAACAAATTAATTATAATATTCAGGAGATCTAAAGCATTCTCCATCACGCTGGGGTGAGCTGTCCGAGAGGGGCAGGGGAAAGCAGTCAGAGGAAATCGCCTGTCCGAGCAGAGTGAGGGGGTGGGTGAGGGTCCCATCCCAGGGAGATCAGAGCAGAGTGAGGGGCTGGGTGAGGGTCCCATCCCAGGGAGATCAGAGCAGAGGGAGGGGTTGAGGGTCCCATTCCAGTGAGATCAGAGCAGAGTGAGGGGGTGGGTGAGGGTCCCATCCCAGGGAAATCAGAGCAGAGTGAGGGGGTGGGGTGAGGGTCCCATTCCAGTGAGATCAGAGCAGAGTGAGGGGGTGAGTGAGGGTCCCATCCCAGGGAGATCAGAGCAGAGTGAGGGGCTGGGTGAGGGTCCCATCCCAGGGAGATCAGAGCAGAGGGAGGGGTTGAGGGTCCCATCCCAGGGAGATCAGAGCAGAGTGAGGGGCTGGGTGAGGGTCCCATTCCAGTGAGATCAGAGCAGAGTGAGGGGGTGGGGTGAGGGTCCCATTCCAGTGAGATCAGAGCAGAGTGAGGGGGTGAGTGAGGGTCCCATCCCAGGGAGATCAGAGCAGAGTGAGGGGGTGGGTGAGGGTCCCATCCCAGGGAGATCAGAGCAGAGTGAGGGGGTGGGGTGAGGGTCCCATCCCAGGGAGATCAGAGCAGAGTGAGGGGGTGAGTGAGGGTCCCATCCCAGGGAGATCAGAGCAGAGTGAGGGGGGGTGGGTGAGGGTCCCATCCCAGGGAGATCAGAGCAGAGTGAGGGGTTGGTGGGGTCCCATCCCAGGAAGATGAGAGCAGAGTGAGGGGGTGGGTGAGGGTCCCATCCCAGGGGAGATCAGAGTCAGGGGTGTCCCGTTCCCCACCCCTGTGCGTGTAGACTCGGTGGATTTCCTGGGGGAGAGCAAAGTCAGGGGTAGGGGTTGTTTATGCTGCAGCCAAACAAGAAAAGAGTCAGGGTGCATGCCCAGTCTTCTTCTGGGGAAAGCAGTGAGGAGAGTGGGTACCCCAATTTGCACCGTGGGGAGAGTAGATTCAGGATGTCCACAGCAAGCCGCCAGTTCCCATGACCGAAGAGCGGACTGGGGACGGTCTGTCTCGCTCAGCCACGACGTGCCCGCTGGAAGATGAGGTGCAGCCGGACGGCGCTCTTCTCACAGATGGTGGGCAACTTGCGGGCACAGGCCTCGTCCCGCCACCCGCGCTGGCTCAGCACCCCGCAGTTCTCCACCATCCTCAGGGTCCTGTTGAAGGCGTTGTCCGACTGGCCACTGGCCCACAGCCTGCAGCGTACAGAAGGGAAAGGTGTGTTAGAGTCATTCCAGCATCAGCAACAGGTCTATTAGTAATGATATATCATAGAAACATAGAAAATAGGTGCAGGAGTAGGCCATTCGGCCCTTCGAGCCTGCACCACCATTTATTATGATCATGGCTGATCATCCAACTCAGAACCCCGCCCCAGCCTTCCCTCCATACCCCCTGACCCCCGTAGCCACAAGGGCCATATCTAACTCCCTCTTAAATATAGCCAATGAACTGGCCTCAACTGTTTCCTGTGGCAGAGAATTCCACAGATTCACCACTCTCTGTGTGAAGAAGTTTTTCCTAATCTCGGTCCTAAAAGGCTTCCCCTCTATCCTCAAACTGTGACCCCTCGTTCTGGACTTCCCCAACATTGGGAACAATCTTCCTGCATCTAGCCTGTCCAATCCCTTTAGGATTTTATACATTTCAATAAGATCCCCCCTCAATCTTCTAAATTCCAGCGAGTATAAGCCTAGTTCATCCAGTCTTTCATCATATGAAAGTCCTGCCATCCCAGGAATCAATCTGGTGAACCTTCTTTGTACTCCCTCTATGGCAAGGATGTCTTTCCTCAGATTAGGGGACCAAAACTGCACACAATACTCCAGGTGTGGTCTCACCAAGGCCTTGTACAACTGCAGTAGTACCTCCCTGCTCCTGTACTCGAAACCTCTTGCTATAAATGCCAGCATACCATTCGCCTTTTTCACCGCCTGCTGTACCTGCATGCCCACTTTCAATGACTGGTGTATAATGACACCCAGGTCTCGTTGCACCTCCCCTTTTCCTAATCGGCCACCATTCAGATAATAATCTGTTTTCCTTTTTTTGCCACCAAAGTGGATAACTTCACATTTATCCACATTAAATTGCATCTGCCATGAATTTTCCCACTCACCTAACCTATCCCAGTCACCCTGCATCCTCTTAGCATCCTCCTCACAGCTAACACTGCCGCCCAGCTTCGTGTCATCCGCAAACTTGGAGTTGCTGCATTTAATTCCCTCATCCAAGTCATTAATATATATTGTAAACAACTGGGGTCCCAACACTGAACCGTGCGGTACCCCACTAGTCACTGCCTGCCATTCTGAAAAGGTCCTGTTTATTCCCACTCTTTGCTTCCTGTCTGCCAACCAATTTTCCATCCACACCAATACCTTACCCCCAATACCGTGTGCTTTAAGTTTGCACACTAATCTTCTGTGTGGGACCTTGTTAAAAGCCTTTGAAAATCCAAATATACCACATCCACTGGTTCTCCCCTATCCACTCTACTAGTTACATCCTCAAAAAATTCTATGAGATTCGTCAGACATGATTTTCCTTTCACAAATCCATGCTGACTTTGTCCGATGATTTCATCGTTTTCCAAATGTGCTGTTATCGTCTCTTTGATAACTGACACTAGCATTTTCCCCACCACCAATGTTAGGCTAACCAGTCTATAGTTCCCCGGTTTCTCTCTCCCTCCTTTTTTAAAAAGCAGGGTTACATTAGCCACCCTCCAATCCTCAGGAACTAGTCCAGAATCTAAAGAGTTTTGAAAAATTATCACTATTTCTTGGGCTACTTCCTTAAGCACTCTGGGATGCAGACCATCTGGCCCTGGGGATTTATCTGCCTTTAATCCCTTCAATTTACCTAACACCACTTCCCTACTAACATGTATTTCCCTCAGTTCCTCCATCTCACTAGACCCTCTGTCCCCTACTATTTCCGGAAGATTATTTATATCCTCCTTAGTGAAGACAGAACCAAAGTAGTTATTCAATTGGTCTGACATGTCCTTGTTCCCCATAATCAATTCACCTGTTTCTGTCTGTAGGGGACCTACATTTGTCTTAACCAATCTTTTTCTTTTCACATATCTATAAAAGCTTTTACAGTCAGTTTTTATGTTCCCTGCCAGTTTTCTCTCATAATCTTTTTTCCCTTTCCGAATTAAGCCCTTTGTCCTCCTCTGCTGGACTTTGAATTTCTCCCAGTCCTCAGGTGAACAGCTTTTTCTGGCTAATTTGTATGCTTCTTCTTTGGAATTGATACTATCCCAAATTTCCCTTGTCAGCCACGGGTGCACTACCTTCCCTGATTTATTCTTTTGCCAAACTGGGATGAATGATTGTTGTAGTTCATCCATGCGATCTTTAAATGCTTGCCATTGCATATCCACCGTGAACCCTTTAATGCTACCCCACCTCCTTTTCTTTCATGTCTATCCCTCCTGAATATTGAATATCCCTGAGTGTTGAGCTCCCATCCTTGGTCACCCTGGAGCCATGTCTCTGTGATCCCAACTATATCATATTCATTAATAACAATCTGCACTTTTAATTCATCCACCTTGTTACGAATGCTCCTTGCATTGACACACAAAGCCTTCAGGCTCGCTTTTACAACGCTCTTAGCCCTTATACAATTATGTTGAAAAGTGGCTCTTTTTGATGCTTGCCCTGGATTTGCCGGCCTGCCACTTTTACTTTTCACCTTACTACTTTTTCCTTCTTCCCTCATTTTACACCCCGCTGTCTCTCTGCACTTGTTCCCATCCCCCTGTTGTGAACTAACCTCCTCTCTCCTCGTCTCTTTAATTTGATTCCCACCCCCAACCATTCTAGTTTAAAGTCATCTCAGTAGCCCTCGCTAATCTCCCTGCCAGGATATTGGTCCCCCTAGGATTCAAGTGTAACCCGTCCCTTTTGTACAGGTCACGCCTGCGCCAAAAGAGGTCCCAATGATCCAAAAACTTGAATCCCTGCCCCCTGCTGCAATCCCTCAGACACGCATTTATCCTCCACCTCATCGCATTCCTACTCTCACTGTCGCGTGGCACAGGGACTAATCCCGAGATTACTACCTTTGCGGTCCTTTTTCTCAACTCCCTTCCTAACTCCCTATATTCTCCTTTCAGGACCCCTTCCCTTTTCCTACCTATGTCATTGGTATCTATATGTACCACGACCTCTGGATCCTCACCCTCCCACTTCAGGATATCTTGGACGCGATCAGAAATATCCTGGACCCTGGCACCAGGGAGGCAAACTACCATCCGGGTCTCTGGACTGCGTCCACAGAATTGCCTATCTGACCCCCTTACTATTGAGTCTCCTATTACAACTGCCCTCCTCCTCCTTTCCCTACCCTTCTGAGCTACAGGGCCGGACTCTGTGCCAGAGGCACGGCCACTGTTGCTTCCCCCAGGTAAGCTGCACCCCCCAACAGTACTCAAACAGGAGTACTTATTGTCAAGGGGCACAGCCACAGGGGTACTCTCTAGTATCTGACCCTTCCCCCTCCTAACCATGACCCACTTGTCTGCCTCCTGTGGCCCCGGTGTGACCACCTGCCTGTAACTCCTCTCTATCACCTCCTCACTCTCCCTGACCAGACGAAGGTCATCGAGCTGCATCTCCAGTTCCCTAACACGGTCCCTTAGGAGCTGCATCTCGGCGCACCTGGCGCAGATGTGGACGTACGGGAGGCTTGGAGACTCCAGGATCTCCCACATCCGGCACTGAGAATAACAAACTGCCTTCTCACTCATACTGCCCCTCTCCTCAAATAACAACAAAAAATTAATACCAAACCCTCTTCGCCTCGCCCGTTTCTGCTTAAGCCCGTTGAGCCGAAGCCCTTAAGCCTTCACTCTGCTCCCAGCTCACTCCGCCGCCCACAAACTACGCTGCCCACTGTATAAGGCTCTGTTCCTTTTAAATCTTCCGTGCTTCACTGCCCGACGTCACACGCCTGCGCAGTCCCGCCTCTCTGAACGCTGATGGAAAAAAAATCCGAAAAATCCCAAAATGGCTTCCTCTGCACTTGCGCTCCAATTCTCAGACTTCCTTCTCCGAGCAGAGAGGGAGATGTGTGGTGAGACTGACCCAAAATCATTCGTAATGATATATCAGGGAGCAGAGAAGGAGCTGTGTGGTGAGACTGGTTCCAGAATCAAAACGTGGTAAACAAGTGACCATGAGAGATAGGAACAGAATTAGGCCACCGGCCTATCAAGTCTGCTCTGCCATTCCATCATGGCTGATTTATTACCTTTCTGATCTCCATAATCCTGCCTTCTCCCCGTAACCTTTGACACCTTGACTGATTTAATCAAGAACCCTCTCGCCCTGTGCTTGAAATATTTATTGATTGTTTGAGATGCAGCCACCAACTTAACCCTCGCCTAATTATGGGATAATTTTTGAATGACCCATTAACCTATGAACCGGTACATCATTGGACTGTGGGAGGAAGGCAGAGCACCAGGAGAAACCCATGCGGCCGAGGGGCGAATGTACAAACTCCTTCCAGACAGCGACAGGTAGTGAACCCAGTTTGTTGGTGAAGCACAGCGTTGTGCGAACCCACACATTACCGTACCGTGACTCGGCCTCTACAACCATCCGAATTCCACACATTCTGGCTAAGGGAATTTGCACTCATCTCTGCTCTAAAGGGATGTCCGTGTAGTCTGAGTCTGTGCCCTCTAGACCTAGACTCTCCCACTATAGCAAACATCCTCTCCATGTCCACTCTGTCCAGGCCTGTCGGTATTTCAACGTTCAAAGTAGAATTTATTATCAGAGTACATACATGTCACCATATACAGCTCTGAGATTCTTTTTACTGTGGCCAACTGAACAAATCTATAGAACGGTAACTGTAAACAGAATCAATAAAAGAGCAAGAGCATAGAAGACAACAAATGCAAATAAGTAGCCATAAATAACGAGAGCATGAAATATCAAGATAAAGGCTTGATGGGTCTTCATGAGAACTCTCCCCCCATCCTTCTAAACCCCAGCGAGTACAAGCCCAGTGCCATCACGTCGAGAAATGTGTGCTTTTGTACAGTGAGAGACAGAAAACTACAACAGGAATACAACAATTAAATAAGGATGTTGCCTGGATTGGGGAGCATGCCTTATGAGAATAAGTTGAGTGAACTCAGCCTTTTCTCTTTGGAGTGACGGAGGATGAGAGGTGACCTGATAGAGATGTATAGAATGATGAGAGGCATTGATCGTGTGGATAGTCAGTGGCTTTTTCCCAGGGCTAAGATGGCTAGCATGAGAGGACACAATTTTAAAGTGCTTGGGAGTAGGTACAGAGGAGATGTCAGGACTGAGTTTGTTTTTTTTAACGCAGAGGGTGGTGATTGCGTGGAAGGGGCTGCCGGCAACGGTGCTGGAGGTGGATACGATAGGGTCTTCTAAGAGACTCCTGGACAGGTACGTGGAGCTTAGAAAAATAGAGGGCTATTGTTAACCCTAGGTAAATTTCTATAGTAAGTACATGTTCAGCACAGCTTTGTGGGTCAAAGGGCCTGTATTGTGCTGTAGGTTTTCTATGTTTCTATAAATAGAGTGTAAAGTCTGTTTCTGTGCTGTACCTCTCTACGACTCTATGAAAAACAGCAGGTAGCATTCATAGGTTCATCGACCATTTAGAAATCTTGGGGGAAGAGGCTGTTTCTAAAACGTTGAGTGATGTACCCCCTCTCCCCTGTGATGTTAATAATGATTGTCTTGGGTGGTGGGGGACCCTAATGATGAACATCAAGCCATACAGTACAGTACAGGCCATTCAGTTCATGTTGCTGTGCCAAACTTTTAACCTACTCAAAGATCAATCTAACCCTTCTCTCATATACATATATATATAGCCCACCATTTTTCTATCATCCATGTGCCCAAGTGTCTTTAAATTGTCCCTACTGTGCCTTCCCCTACCACCACCCCTGGCAGAGCGATCCACACACCCACCACCCTCTGTGTGTGGAAAAAAAAAACTTACCTCTGACAGCACCCCAACACTTTCCTCCAATCACCGTATAATTATGCCCCCTGGTATTAACCACGTCCACCCTGGGGAAACAGTCTCTGGCTGTTCACTTAATCTATGCCCTTACCATCTTGTACACCTCCATCAAGTCCCCTCTCATCCTCCTTCACTCCAAAGAGAAAAGCCCTCACTCACTCCACTCACTCAAACTCTCCTCACAAGACCTGCTCTCTAATTCAGACATTGTCCTGGTAAATCTATCCTGCACTCTCTCTAAAGCTCCCACATCCACATACCTATGAGTTTGTTAACCCCCCCGAATGTATCTGTCTGTTCCACACACCCACCACTCTCTGTGCAAAGAACTTAACCTCTGATATCCCACCCCATACTTTCTTCCAGTCACTTTAAAATGACTCCCCCTGGTAATAGCCGCTTCCTCCCTGGGGAAACAGTCTCTGGCTGTTCACTCGATCTATGCCCTTACCATCTTGTACACCTCCATCAAGTCCCCTCTCATCCTCCTTCACTCCAAAGAGAAAAGCCCTCACTCACTCCACTCACTCAAACTCTCCTCTTGTACACCTCCATCAAGTCCCCTCTCATCCTCCTTCACTCCAAAGAGGAAAATGCTGGTATTCTTCCTACAATGAGGGGACCAGAACAGAATGTAATATTCCCAGTGTGGTCCAGCCAGGGTTTTATAGAGCTGTACCATCACAGTACTTTGCCGCTATTGAACTCAACCCCGCAGCTGATGAAGGCCAGCGCGCCAGACACCTTCTTAACCACCCCACTAACTTGTAGGGTGACCTTGAGGGACCTGTGGGCGTGGACCCCAAGATCCTTCTGTTCTTCCACACGGCCAAGGATCCTGCTAATTCGACCTTCCAAAGTGAATCACTTCACACCTATGGATGTCGCCTTCGTAATGCTGCCCCTTTTGAAGATGTCCTCGATGGTGGGGAGAGGGTTGGACTGTGCCCGTGATGGAACTGGCTAAGTCTACAACCATCTGCAGGGGTGGCAGTAGAGGAAGGTACTTTAGGGACAGCTACGAAACTCTTAGGCACATGGATGCAAGAAAAATGAGGGGGTGGTTGTGTAGGAGGGACGAGTTCGACTAGTCTTGGAGGAGGTTAAAAGGTCAGCACAACATTGTGGATCAAGGAACCTGTAGAGTTCTAGGTTCTGGAGAACCTGCTTAGTGTGTCAAAGTTAGGAAAGCTCTAGAAAATGCCCTGTTGGTTGAGTCCTCCAATGTGTCCTGAGTGCAGTTGTGGAGGTTCTTCCTGATCAATAACGCAATTCCCCCCACTCCCCCCAACCTCGAAGACCCAGCTGCCAGCCCCGTCCCTCTCACAACCATGTCTGTGTACAGTTGCATGTACTGACCCAAGCGGCAAGCTCGTCCGCCTCACCTCGAGGACTCACTGCATTGAAGTGAACACCCTTCAGCCCATCAGTCCCACCGTGCTCCTAAGTCACCTCTCCTCCAATATCGACCTTAACGACGAGATCCAACATCGTCTTAGATGAGCTGGAACAGCTTTTGGACATCTCCGAACAAGAGTCTTTCATGATCATGACATCCGAACAGACACCAAAATGTTAGTGTACAATGCAGTGGCAATCCCAACTCTCCTGTATGCATCGGAAACCTGGACAACATACCGACGACCTCTGAAGGCACTTGAAAAGTTCCATCAACGCTGTCTTCGAAACATCTTAAATATCAGCTGGGAAGATAGAAGAACCAACGTCAGTGTGCTAAATGAAACAAAAACAACAAACATTGAAGCCTACGTCATCAAGAATCAACTAAGATGGAGCGACCATGTTGTTCGGATGAAAGATGAACATCTGCCGAAACAAATCTTCTACTCCCAGCTTTAAGAAAGCAAATGTAAAAGAGGCAGACAACAGAAGAGATTCAAAGACGTCTTAAAAGCCAACATGAAGAAATGTAACATCGATATCAACAATTGGGAAACCAATGCCAAGGACTTGAAACTCTGGCAAGCCATCATCCGAGAAGGAACAGCAACTTTCGAAGCCAACAGATGTGCAGAATTAGAAGAAAAGGGAAGAAAATGGAAAGAGAAGCAGCAACAACCAAAGCCCGATCTGCCACCTGGAACTACCTGGCCTGAATGCGGAAGAACTTTCAAACCCAAGACTGGACTCATAAGCCACTTGAGAGCCCATAAGTAGATCAACAGAACGAAGACCATCATCCTCAACCTCGAGGGATAGCCACGACGACAACGATGGGGTGGCCACCGCACAAGATCAATCTCGGTTGCAAGAAGCTGATAAAATTAGTCAGCTCCATCATGTGTACCAGCCTCTGTAGTCTCCAAGACATCTTCATGGAGAAGTGCCTTAGGAAGGCAGCGCCCATCATTGTGGATCCTCACCACCCAGGACGTGCCCTCTTCTCATTGTTACTGTTGGGAAGAGATACAGAAGCCTGAAGACACTCACTCGGTGATTCAGGAACACCTGCTTCCTCTAAATGATATGATTCCTAAATGGACAGTGAACCCCGGAACAGTAACTCACTACTTTTTAATGTCTATTTCTTTTGCAATACTTATTTTACCTTAATCATTTAATAGACATCTATATAATTACTGTCAGTCTTTTCCCCTTATATCTATTTATCCTTTATTTCATTGTACTGCTGCTGTAAAGTTAACAAATTTCACAACATCTGCCGGTGATAATAAACCTGATTCTGATTCTGAAGTTCACAGGTTGAATGTGAGGTGTTGGGGGTAATGGGGAGAGTGAGAAAGTGATAGACAGAGATGAGAGAGGAATGGAGAGAGAGTCACAGAGTCACACAACACAGAAACAGGCCCTTTGGCCCACTGGGTACATGCTGACCATCAAACACCATTGACACTGGTCCGACGCTAATCCCACAATATTGTCTCCACATTCCCCCGGAGGCAGTTTTCTGTGGCTATTTGATCTACTGATCAGCGTGTGGAATAAAACCTGGACTCCCTGCTCTACAGTTAGCTCCTGAGGCCCCTCCATCTCATTATACAAGAAGACAACACAGCAGGAGCAGAAGATGTCCCGGCCCCTCAAGATTGATTTGTTCCAGTCCCACACCAGTACACAATAACGGAGAAGCCTGTTAAAAGTGGTGGATACAGCCCAATCCAGCACAGGAAAAGCTCTCCCCGCCATTGAGCACATCTACAAGGATCGTTGACAAAGGAAAGCAGCATTCATCATCAGTGACCCCCACCATCCAGACCATGCTCTCTTCTCACTGCTTCCATTGGGCAGGAGGTACAGGAGCCTTGTGTCTCACATCACCAGGTTCAGGAATTATTGTTACACTTCAACCATCAGGCTGCTGGTCCAGTGGGGATAACTTCACTCACCTCAATCCTAATCTGATTCCACAACCTATGGACTCACTTTCAAGTAATCTACATCTCATGTTCTCAGTATTATTTATTTATGTATCTATCTGTCTTTCTACAGTGCCTTGCAAAAGTATTCAGCCCCCAACACCTTGTTCACATAAATGAGTGTTGCAGCCAGGGATTTTGATCGATTTAACTGAGAATATTTATTTGTGAATCACATGCTGCTTTTTTTTTCAGAGCAGAGCCAAAAAACCAGGGAAAATTATAAAGCGTGGAAAAATAACAATTCTAAAACTGAAATGTCTGCAGATCAAAAGTACAGTGACATGCAAAAGTTTGGGCACCCCGGTCAAAATTTCTGTTACTCTGAATAGCCAAGTGAGTAAAAGATGAACAGATTTCCAAAAGGCATGAAGACGACACATTTCTTTAATATTTTAGGCAAGAAAACTTTTTTATTCCCATCTTTTACAGTTTCAAAATAACAAAAAAGGAAAAGGGCCTAAAACAGAAGTTTGGGCACCCTGCATGGTCAGTACTTAGTAACACCCCCTTTGGCAAGTATCACAGCTTGTAAATGCTTTTTGTAGCCAGCTGAGAGTCTTTCAATTCTTGTTTGGGGGATTTTTGCACATTCTTCCTTGCAAAAGGCTTCTAATTCTCTGAGATTCTTGGGCCGTCTTGCATGCGATGCTCTTCTGAGGTCTATCCACAGATTCCCAATGATGTTTAGGTCAGGGGACTGTGAGGGCCATGGCAAAACCTTCAGCTTGTGCCTCTTGAGGTAGTCCATTGTGGATTTTGAGGTGTGCTTAGGTTCATTATCCTGTTGTAGAAGCCATCCTCTTTTCATCTTCGGCTTTTTACAGACGGTGTGATGTTTGCTTCCAGAATTTTCTGGTATTTAATTGAATTCATTCTTCCCTCCACCAGTAAATGTTCCCCGTGCCACTGGCTGCAACACAAGCCCAAAGCATGATCGATCCACCCCTGTGCTTAACAGTTGGAGAGGGGTTCTTTTCATGAAATTCTGCACCCCTTTTTTCTCCAAACATACCTTTGCTCATTGCGGCCAAAAAGTTCTATTCAAAAGATTCAGAGGAACATCTAAACAAGCTGGATGCATTTTGGAAACAAGTCCTGTGGACTGATGAAGTTAAAATAGTGATGAAGGCACAAGCTGAAGGTTTTGCCATGGCCCTCACAGTCCCCTGACCTAAACATCATCGAGAATCTGTGGATAGACCTCAAAAGAGCATTGCATGCAAGATGGCCCAAGAGTCTCACAGATCTCGAAGCCTTTTTCAAGGAAGAATGTGCAAAAATCCCCCAAACAAGAATTGAAAGACACTTAGCTGGCTACAAAAAGCATTTACAAGCTTTGATACTTGCCAAAGGGAGTGTTACTAAGTACTGACCATGCAGGGTGCCCAAACTTCTGCTTCAGGCCCTTTTCCTTTCTTGTTATTTTGAAACTGTAAAAGATAGAAATAAAAAAGTTTTCTTGTTTCAAATATTAAAGAAATGTGTCATCTTCATGCCATTTGGAAATCAGTTCATCTTTTACTCACTTAGCTATTCACAGTAACAGAAATTTTGACCCAGGGTGCCCAAACTTTTGCATGCCAATGTATACATCCCCGTTTTCCCTATAGCTAGTTGAACCATCTCTCACAGCTGGTAATATTGGCAATATTGTAACTAGGGGTGCCGTGCACAATCCGGATTTGATGGGGACTGCCGTGAGAAGAGCAGAGGAACATCTGGAGTAACTTCTGAAATTCCTGCTTCACAGCCACTGCTACTGTGCGATCGAGAATCTCCGGAGACGAAGGCCCCAAATCCTCGGCTCTGCGTATCGCCTGTTGCCGGGGCTGGGGTTGAAACGCTCGGCAGAGATGGTGCGCAGTGCTCAGTGTCGAATAGGTGGTCGGAGGCTCGGAGTTTTTCAGACAGACTCGGAGTCGGATGCTTCCGGGATGCTGCATCGGCAAGTTGGCGGCGCTGGAGGTTTACCGTCTGCGTGAGATGATGGGACTTTCGAGTGACTTTGAGACTTTTACTGTGCAATAGTCTGTTCTTATCAAATTACAGTATTGCTTTGCACTGTTGTAACTATATGTTATAATTATGTGGTTTTTGTTAGTTTTTAAGTCTGTTTGTCATGTGTTTTCGTAATATCATTCTGGAAAAACATTTTTACCATTTCTTAATGCATGCATTGCTAAATGACAATAAAAGGGGACTGCGTGTCCTCATAATCATAATAATATTCTTTTAGGATGTCTTTATTAGCTTTGCAGGCATGGATATGTTTTTTTAGCCAAAACTTCTCCCCTGT
The DNA here is from genome assembly GCF_963921235.1 of Mobula hypostoma. Taxonomy (NCBI): domain Eukaryota; kingdom Metazoa; phylum Chordata; class Chondrichthyes; order Myliobatiformes; family Myliobatidae; genus Mobula; species Mobula hypostoma. The sequence continues at coordinate 5,303,786 of NC_086127.1, read as the reverse complement.
CACTTTTCCATAAGTTCCCTTTATGTGGAAGGCTTTAGAGATTGTGGAGCCATGAACTTCACCTCCAGTTGCAGCCACTGAGTTCTGCAGCTCACTCAGAGTGACAGGGTGGCTTTCAGTTTAAGGTGCAACAGCTTACCTGTGGTTCATAAAGTGAGACATACAACTAAATAATTTATTAATAACACTTTTTCTGTGGAATATTGTGGTGAAAGATCACCGTAAATAATGAAGAAGCGAGCAAAGGCGAGGCTGACTCGAGAGTCGAACTGTGTGAGTGCGAGACAGATTTGGAGAGAGGTCGAGTCATATTTGAGGAGAAACAGTCAGAGTGATGTCTAGGCGTGCTGAGTGGAGTAAAGTCGGAGTGGAGGAGTTTCGGAGCCCATCCACCTAAACTAAGAGTGAGGTCTGATCAATCTGAGTGTGTGGCCTATTGGAAATGTAGAATACCTGCCGTATCAGTCAGGGATCTGTGTTGGGACCAATTCTTTTTACATTTCATGTCATTGATTTGAATGATGGAATTGATGACTTTGTTGCAAAGTTTGCAGGCGATGTGAAGATAGATGAGGGGCAGGTAGTTTTGAAGATGTGGAAAGGCTGCAAAAGGACTTGAACAGATTAAGAGAATGGGTGAAGGAATGGCAGATGCGATACTGTGTCAGGAAGTGAATGGCCATGCACTTTGGTAGAAGAAATGAAAGGATTGACTGTTTTCTAAATGCAGAGGAAATTCAAAGAACTGAGGTGCAAAGGGACTTGGGAGTCCTTGTGCTGGATTCCATAAAGGTTAATTTGCAGGTTGAGTCTGTGATGAAGAAGGCAAATGCAATGTTAGCTTTCATTTCAAGAGTATTAGAACATAAAAGCAAGGAATTCATGTGGAGAGTTTATAAAGCACAGGTATGGCCTATATAGGAGTATTGTGAGCAGTTTTGGGCCCCTTATTTTAGAAAGGATGTGCTGAAACTGGAGAGGATTCAAACGGGTTCATTGTTCAAAGACGGTTGAAGAAAATGATTGAAGGGAATTGCAGGTCCTGACGAAGGGTCTCGGCCTGAAACGTCGACTGTACCTCTTCCTAGAGATGCTGCCTGGCCTGCTGCGTTCACCAGCAACTTTGTGTGTTGCTTGAATTTCCAGCATCTGCAGAATTCCTGTTGTTTGCAGGGAGTTGAATGGCTTTTCATATAAAGAGCGTTTGATGTCTCTGGGGCTGTATTTCTTGAATGCAGAATAATGAATGGTGGCCTTAATGAAACCTATTGAATGGTGAAAGTTCTTGATAGAGTGGATATGGAGAGGAAGTTCCCTCTGGTGGGAGAGTTTAAGACCAGAGGAGACAGCCTCAGAATAAGGGGCCCTTTTAGAATGGATATGAGGAGGAATTTCTTCAGCCAGAGAGAAGTGAATCTGTGGAATTTTTTGCCACAGGCAGCTGTGGAGGACAAATCTTTACGTATATTTAAGGCAGATATTGATAGATTCTTGATTGGTGAGGGGGTTCGGGGAGAAGGCAGGAGATTGATGCTGAGAGGAAAATTGGATCAGCCATGATGAAATGGCAGAGTAGACTCGATGGGTCAAACTGCCTCATTCTGCTCCTGTATCTTATGGTATCGATGTGACAGGGTCCGGGTCACAGTGTGGGTCACGACCCAGAGAGTGGACAATTTAAACACCGGGCCAGATGGTTTGAAAAGACAGGGTATTGGGACCGGAGATTGGATGATTTAAACACTGGGTCAGATGGTTTGAAAAGACAGGGTATTGGAACCGGAGGTGAGGGTCGGGCTGGTTCTGTTCGCTGCTCCACAACATTTGCTCTGCTCTCCGCTGCATTGAGACTGAGGCTGTGGGCCGGCTCTGGCTGCTCCGGGCTTTGTGTCCATGGACGCACTTTCGTTCCGAATGCTGTTGCTTGCTTTTATTGTTGGTACAATTTGTGTTTTTCCCCCCTCTCTCTGCCTTGCGTGTTGGTTTGTCTTTTTGTTCTGGGTTCTTGTGGGTTTCTTGTTCTGTGGCTGCCTGTACGGAGACAAACCTGAAGCTGTATAATTTATACATACTTTGATAGTAAATGTACTTTGAACTTTGTTAATGTTGGCTTGACAGGAGCCTCTCTTACAAGTGCCATTCTTCTCCAGTGACTAAGTTCTGAGGGGCGGCCGGACTTGTGCAGTGTAGCTGTGGTTTCATGATGGACTGCCCTGAGCTCCGAGGTATGTTCAGTGCCTTTGGGATGGTCTTGCACCCTTTCCCTGATTTGTGCTTCTCTCTCGTCATTTACCTGACTTGTCTTGAATGCACTTCTGTCTTCATTTTGGTTTGGTCTGTTGAAAATCTACCAGATATTTGGACCTGACAGAGAGATGGAGTATTTATTCTGAAGAATTCATTGAAAACAGATAATCCTCCAATTTTCTACATCAACAGGCATTGGCTCTGGGTAAGCTTCCGTTAAGGTTCCATTTTTGTTTTCTTTTTACTGTACTGAGTGTAGTAAATGGCCATTGTGTGTTCTTCATGCTGGATGTTGCAGTCCTGGGAGACCCAGAGTCTCCTGGGGAACTGCATCTGCATGACGTGCATGTGGCTGCAACTCCTTGAAGACCGTGTTAGGGATCTGGAGCAGCGGCTGGATGGCCTTCAGCTTGTACGAGAGAGGGAGGAGGTAATCGATCAGAATTACAGGGATGTAGTCACCCTGAAGTTGCAGGAGGCGAGTAGCTGGGTGACTGTCAGGAGAAATGGAAATGTGAATAGGCAGTTAGCACAGAGCACCCCTGTGGACATTTCCCTCAATGATAAGTATACCATTTTGCATACTGTTGTGGGGGATGACCTCCCTGGGGAATGCCACAGAAACCGGGTTACTGGCATTGAACAGACAGGAGGTTCTGAGGACGTGAATGGGACACCAGAATGGCATGTTGCCATAAGGAGAAAAGATGAACTCTGAAGGTTAATTAGCGAAGAATATAAATAAGAAACTAAAAGCTTTTTCAGATATATGAAGAGTAAAATAGAGACAAGCATGGAAAATGACACTGGAGAGTTTGTAATGGGGAATAAAGAAAGGGGGACAAACTTAATAAGTATTTTGTATTTGTCTTCACTGTGAAAGACACCATCAGTATGCCAGAAATTCGAGTGTCGGGGGTAGCAGTGAGTGTAGTTGCTATTGCTAAGGAGAAGGTGCTTGGGTAGCTGAAAGGTCTGAAAGTAGATAAGTCAGTTGGACCAGATGGACGACACCCCAGGGTCCTGAAAGAGGTGCCTGAAATGATTGTGGAGGATTGTAGTGATATTTCAAATCACTAGATTCTGGGATAGTTTAGGAGGAATGGAAAATTGTAAACGTCACTCCACTCTTTAAGAAGGGTGGGAGGCAAACAACAGGAAATGATAGATAACAAAAAACACACAGATTGCGATCAAAGGACTGTTCATTTCACTCACGCAGGTATCACGTGTTGAAAGCCACAGATGCAAATTCACCCACCGACAGAACTGAGAGGAGTTCCTGGAATAGGGTGATGAGTTGATACAGAGAGAGTGAGACAGAAAGGGGGGGAGGGGAGTGAGAGAGGGTCAGAGAGATGCCATGTAGTTTGTGGGGCTGAATATTCAGTTTCTCTGCAAAACTTTCCAAATTATTCACTCTTGCTTCTGTTGCCAGTACAGTTCCAATAGGAATATCCCTCTGGTTAATTCTGCCCTGTTCTGTTCTCCTGTTTACTACCAGATGCAAACAGACTGAGAACAGAGGGGCTTTCACATCATAGACACTGGTCACATTTGGTGAAAGGTCACAGGTTGAAACATGAGGTATTCGTACAATATGAAGTGTTGGGGTGAGAGATGGAGAGAGTGAGAAAGTGAAAGACAGAGGTGAGAGCGGAAGGGACAGAGAGAGAGAGAGAGTCTCAGTCACACCACAGGCCCTTTGGCCCATTGAGTACATGCTGACCATCAAACACCATGGACACTGATCCTACTGATCCATCGTCAAGAACCCCCACCATCCAGACCATGCTCTCTTCTCACTGCTTCCATTGGGCAGGAGGTACAGGATCCTTGTGTCTCACATCACCAGGTCAAGAACAGTCATTACACTTCAACCATCAGGCTGCTGGTCCAGTGAGGATAACTTCACTCTCCTCAATACTAACCTGATTCCACAACCTGTGGACTCACTTTCAAGGATTCTGCATCTCATGTTCTCAGTATTATTTATTTATCTATCTATCCGTCTTTTTACAGTGCCTTGAAAAAGTGTTCAGCCCCCAACACCTTGTTCACTTTAATGATTGTTGCAACCAGGAATTTTGATCAATTTAACTGAGAATTTTTATTTGTGAATCACGTTTTTTTTTTGCAGTGAAGCCAAAAAAAAGGGGAAAATTGTAAAGCATGGAAAACTAAGAATTCAAAATCTGAAATATCAGCAGCTCAAAAGTATTCATCCCCCCCCCCCCCCCCCACCACCGCACCTTTGTTCTGTACTGAAATGTCCAGGCTGACTCGAGGGTCGAGACGCGCGGGACAGATTCGGAGAGAGGTCGAGTCACATTCAAGTGGAAGTAGTCGGAGTGAGGTCGAAGCAGAGTCGGGACGTGCGGAGTGGAGGAAATTCAGATCGGCAGGCCCAGCATAAACACATCCTAAAGAAGAAGTGTTCTAACTGGAGGGTGAGGCTGACAAGGGAAGTCGACGATAGCATAAAAGCAAAAGAGAGGGCATGGATCGCAAAAATTAGTGTGAAGCTAAAGGATTTGGAAGCCGATGAAAACCAACAGAAGGCCACTTAAAAAGCAATAAGGAGAGAAAAGTGGAATATGACGGTAAGCTATCCAATAAATTAAAAGTGGATATAAGAAATCTTTTCAAGCAACACGCACAAAATGCTGGTGGAACGCAGCAGGCCAGGCAGCATCTCTAGGAAGAGGTACAGTCGACGTTTCGGGCCGAGACCCTTCGTCAGGACTAACTGAAAGGAGAGATAGTAAGAGATTTGAAAGTGGGAGGTGGAGGGGGAGGGGGAGATCCAAAATGATAGGAGAAGACAGGAGGAGGAGGGATGGAGCTAAGAGCTGGAAAGTTGATCGGCAAAAGAGATACAAGGCTGGAGAAGGGAGAGGATCATGGGATGGGAGGCCTAGGGAGAAAGAAAAAGGGGGAGGGGAGCACCAGAGGAGATGGAGAGCAGGCGAGGAGTATAGTGAGAGGGACAGAAGGAGAAAAAAGAGAGGAAAAAAAGGGAAAAAATAAAAAATAACAAACAAACAAATAAATAAATAAATAAATAAGGGATATTGTAAGAAGGAGAGGAGTGGCATTAGCAGAAGTTAGAGAAGTCGATGTTCATTCCATCAGGTTGGAGGCTACCCAGATGGAATATAAGGTGTTGTTCCTCCAACCTGAGTGTGGCTTCATCTTTACAGTAGAGGAGGCCGTGGATAGACATATCAGAATGGGAATGGGATGTGGAATTAAAATGTGTGGCCACTAGGGAGATCCTGCTTTCTCTGGCAGACAGAACGTAGGCGTTCAGTGAAATGGTCTCGCAGTCTGCATCGGGTCTCGCCAATATATAGAAGGCTGCTCTGGGAGCACCGGACGCAGTATATCACACCAGCCGACTCAAGTTGTGTTGGCTGTCCCTAATCAATCCCTGCCTGTCCAAATACTTGCATATCCGGTTCCTCAGAATACCTTCCAATAACTTACCCACTACTGATGTCAGTCTCAGCGGCTTATAATTTCCTGATTTAATTTTAGAGTCTCTCTTAGCGAATGGAACAATATTCACTATCCTTCAATCCTCTGACATCTCACCTGTTGCTGAATATGTTTTAAATGTCTCTGCTGGGGCCCCCTTCTTCTTCTTACCCAGCACCTGAATATCTCTCAAAAACAAAGGTTCCCTAAACTTAGTAACACACACAAAATTGGAGGAGGGAGGAGAAGATGGCGACGTGACGCAGTGTGTGCGGCCGTTCCGAATGATATCATACGTGTAACTAGGGGCCATGCTCGATCCGGATTTGATGGAGACAGCTGTGAGAAGCGCAGAAGAACATCTGGAGTAATTTCTGAAATGCCTGCTTCACTGCCGCTGCTACTGTGCGATCGAGAATCTCCGGAGATGAAGGCCCCAAATCCTCGGCTTTGCGTATCACCTGTTGCCAGGGCTGGGGTCGAAGCGCTCGGCAGAGATGGTGCTCGGTGTCAAATAGGTGGTCAGAGGCTCAGAGTTTTTCGGACGGACTCGGAGTCGGACTGTGGTCGGATGCTTCCGGGATGCTGCATCGGCAAGTTGGCGGTGCTGGAGGTTTACCGTCTGCGTGAGATGATGGGACTTTGGAGTGACTTTGAGACTTTTACTGTGCAATAGTCTGTTCTTATCAAATTACGGTATTGCTTTGCACTGTATGTTTAATTATGTGGTTTTTGTTAGTCTTTAAGTCAGTTTGTCATGTGTTTTTTGTGATATCATTCTGGAAAAACATTTTATCATTTAATGCATGCATTATTAAATGACAATAAAAGGGGACTGTGTGTCCTCATAATCATCATCATAAAAATGCTGGAGGAACTCAGCAGGCCAGGCAGCATCTATGGAAAAAAAAATTACAGTCAACGTTTTGGCAGGACAGGAGAAAATAAACTGCGTAGTAGATTTTTCAGGTGGCAGGAGTGTTTTGGCCCGAAATGGCGACTGTACTTTTTTCCATACATGTTGCCTGGCTTGTTGAGTTCCCCCAGCATTTTGTGTGTTGCTGGGATTTACAGCATCCACGGATTTTCTCTTATTTCCTAAACCTGTTATATTTGCCTTTTATTCTGACAGGAATGTGCATACATTGTATTCTCAAAATTCCACCTTCGAAGGCCTCCAACTTACAAAACATACATTTGCTAGAAAACAACCTGTCCCAATCCACACTTGCCAGATCCTTTCTAATACCATCAAAATTTCTCCAATTTAGAATCTCAATCCAAGGACCAGACCTCTCCTCTCCTGCTCCATAATTATCTTATAACTAATGGCATTGTGATCAGTAGATGCAAAGTGTTCCCTACACAAACTTCTGTCACCTGCCCTGTCTCATTCCCCAAGATCAGATGGTGTGCACTCTCACTCACTCTGTGTATTGAAGAAGAAAACTTTCCTGAACACAATTGAGAAGCTCTATCCCATCCAGTCCTTTCAGAGTATTTGAGTCCCAGGTCAATACGTGGAAAGTTAAAATCACGTATTATCACAACCTTATGTTTCTTGTAACTGTCTGTGTTCTCTACAAATTTACCCCTGTACATCCAGTTGACTATTGAGTGGTTTGTAATCTGATACCATTAATGTGGTCACCCATTTCTTATCCCTCAGTTCCACCCATACAGCTTCAGTAGTCGAGCTTTCCAGCCTGTCCTGTTGGAACACTGCTGTGACATTTTCCCTGACTAGTAATGCCACCCCTCCCCCTTTAATCCCCCCTGCTCTGTCATGTCTGAAACGATGGATCCCCAGAACATTGAGCAGTCAGTCCTGATCCTCCTACAACCAAGTCTCACTAATGGCTGCAGTGTCATAATTCCACGTGCTGATCTATGTCCTGAGGTCATCTGCCTCTCCTATAATACTGATTGTACTGAAATATAAACAACCCAGAACATTAGTCTCACCATGCTCAACCTTTCGATTCCACACATCTACAGAAGTTTATCAAAAATGTAAGTGACATGCTAAAGTTTGTAAACTTCCAAGACAGTAGAGGTGCTGCCTTGCTTTCTCCATAATGGAAATTATGTGCTTTTACTATTAAGTTAGTTCAGTTAAAGGTGGGAGAAGATGGCAGCGCACCGCGCATGCACAGCCCTCCGGTGAAAAGTGATATCGTATCTGTTAAATAGGGGCCGTGGACAATTCTGATTTGATGGAGAATGGACGTGAAAGCACAGAGGAACATCTGGAGAAATTTCTGAAACGCCTGTCCGCTGCTGTCGTTACTGCGCGGTCGGGAATCTTCCGGAGGGTAGGCCTCAAAATCCCTGGCCTTGCCTGCTTTTGGCGACCGAGAAGGAGGTCGAATCGTTCGGACAGAGATAGCGCTCAGTACTCAGTGTCGGAGAGCTGATCAGAGCTCAAAGTTTTCGGATGACTCAGTCGGATTGTGGTCGGCATTGCAGGGAGAGTTTTTCTTCCTTCTTCCGTCTGCGTGAGATGTGGGACATTTGAGAAACTTTGAACTTTACTGTGCTCACGGACTTCTTCATCAAGTTATGGTATTGTTACACTGTTTGTAACTATATGTTGTAATTATGTGGTTTTGTCAGTTTTTTCAGTCTTGGTTTGTCCTGTGTTTTGTGATACCACACCGGAGGAAATAATGTATTATTTCTTAATGCATGCATTACTAAATGACAATAAAAGAGGACTACATTTCATCATAATCATAAATTACTATCAAGTTATTGAAAGTTACTGTCAAATGAGCTGCTTGGGGAGTACAAGAAATGCAAGAAAATACTGAACAGGGAAATCATGAGAGCTAAAAGAGGACATGAGTTTGCTCTGTCAGACAAGGTAAAAGCGAATGCCAATGGCTTCTACAGGTATATTAAGAGCAGAAGGATAGCAAGGGACAAAATTGGTCTTCTTGAAGATCACCGTGGTCTTTTATGAATGGAGCCAGATACAGACTCTATAGAACTGAGGCAAAGGAGTAGTGAGGTCATGGACCATATCCAGTTTACAGAAGAGGAGGTGTTTGATGTTTTGAGGTGAATTAGGATGGATAGATCCCCAGGGACCTGACAAGATGTCCCCTCAGTTTTTGTGTGAGGCGAGTGCAGACGCTGCAGGGGCCCACTTAGAGATATTTCAAAAATCCTCAGCCAAGGGTGAGATGTCAGAGGACTGAAGGATGGCTAATGTTGTTCTGTTTGTTCAAGAAAGACTCTAGGAATGGGCCAGGAAATTACAGGCTGGTGAGCCTGACATCAGTAGTGGGTGAATTATTAGAAGGTTTTACAAAGGACCGGATACATAAGTACTTGAATAAAGACGGCTGATTAGAGATAGGCAACAAGGCTTTGTGCATGGCAGCTCATGTCCAAACTTACAGTTTTTGGGTAAATTACCAAGAGATTGATGGAGGAAAGGTGGTGGATGTTGTTTACATGGAATTTAACTAGTCTTTAGGCAAATTCCCACATGGTTAGAAGGTTAATTTGCTTGGGATTCAGGATGAAGTAGTTCATTGGATTCAACATTGGTTCAGTTCAGTGGGAAAGGCCAGAGAGTAGTAGAAGCTGATTGTCTCTCTAACTAGAGGCCTGTGACTTGTGGTGTCCACAGCGATCAGTGCTGGGCCTGTTGTTTGTCATCTATAACAACAATCTGCATGATAATGTGGTAAACTGGATCAGCAATGCTGCTGCTGACTTCAAGATTGTGGGTGTAATGGACAGCGAGGAAGGCTGTCAATGTTTGCGGTGGGATCTGGACCACCTGAGAAAAGGGACTGAGAAAGGGCAGATAGAATTTATTGCAGATGAGGGTGAGATGTTGAATTTGGGAGGACAAACCAGGATAAGACTCACATAGTGAATGTCAGGGCTCTGAGGTGTACGGTAGAACTATGGGACCTGGAAATACAGATCCATATTTGCTTGAAAGCAGCGTCAGAGGTAGATACGGTTGTAAAGAGAGTTTTAGGTACATTGGCTTTCATAAATCAGAGTATTGAGTACAGGAGTTGGGATGTTATGTTGAAGTTGTAAAAGATGTTAGTGAAGCTGATTTCAAAGTAATGTGTCAGTTCTGGTCACCTACCGACAGGAAAGATATCAATAAACTTGAAAGAATGCAGAGAAAATTTACAAGCATGTTGCTGGGACGTAAGGACCTGAGTTACAGGGACAGTTTGAATCCTTTAGGAATTTATTCACTGGTGTGTTTAATGGGAACTATGAAATATTTAAGAGGAATCTGAGGGGGAACTTCACTCAGAGGATGGTGTGAGTGGAACGAGCTGCCAACTAAATGTAACATTTAGTAAAAGTTTGGACAGGTGGATGAGATGAGAGAGGTCTGGAGGTCTGCACTCAGAGGGTGCAGGGAGATGGGAACGAGGGAGAAGAGCAGGCTGGCATGGACTAGATGGGCTGAATTTCCTGTTTCTATACTGTAGTGCTCCATGACTCTATAACCAACCGCCCCCCCATACAATAAATGTCAATGTGCCATTTGCCTTCCTAACTACTGCTGCCCCTTCCTGCAGTCTGAGATAAACACCCCACGGTGGACCAGTGTGACTGCACACTTGCATCGGTTTATAAACATCTTTGTGTCTTTCATAAAATTCTCTCTAAATTCCTTCTCCATTACAGACCCTGTACATACTCCCTGCTACTGATCCATTGCCAACCTGACCAGGGGGTTTATCCTGTGTCCACTCCCCCTCTAATGCCTGCTGTCCATTACAGATGATCTACACCTCCCACTCCACAACACTGACCCATTATAAACCTGGCTACAGTAATCCTGTGACTATTTCCTCTCTAGCACCCGTGTCCATTCCTGTCCCTCTGCTCAATACTGACCCATCACTGAAGCTGTGGTTGTTAGAGGAAGCTCACTGACTGGGAACAATAGGCTTTTCATTGCAGAGACTCAGGATAGATGTTGTTTGTTTGTTTGTTTGCTTTGCATATTTTTTCCAAACATACATAAACTGTTCCGCAACTCAGCTGTGGTTTCATTACTTCGAGAAGCCGGTGGGGAAAGTAGTCGTTGACCTGTCGCTGAGTCTGACACCACTCACAGCAGAGAGTGAGGAGGTTGTAGGTGGTCCCATCTCCCTCCAGTTCACACAGCAACACCTCATCGGGAGTCACACGTGAGTAGATATCCCCAAAACTGATCCAATCTGGAAATATGTCGTGTGTGTGTGTGTGTGTGTGTGTGTTGCAGAGAGAGAGAGAGTGTAAATATGAAGGTAGGTGTCTCATCCATCTGTGACATTTCAGAAAAGGATTTCTCACCTTTGTCTGGGGTCTCAGTCACCGAGATCTCACTGTATGTGGGATCCCAGTGAGGGAGAGAGGGTGATCTCGCCTCCTTCTGTGGGGACTCTGGGGTATCTGGTCTCTGTGGGTTCTCACTGAGGGAGGTTTCATCTCTGTCTTTGGGGTTTCAGTAAGGGAGAGAGTGAGGTCACGAGTCTCACTGAGGGAGATCCCACCTCTGTCCGTGGGGTTTCAGTGAGAGAGTGATGTATCTATCCCACTATAGACGGATATCCCTTTTGATCCTCTGTTCCCATTCCCATTTACACCTTGTCCTCAGCCCCAGTGTGTCATTTCTCACTGAGTTAATTCCAGTCTTTCATTTCCAGAATGTCACCGGCTGAACTGAGGGTTGTGCTGCTGATCCTGGGTTTTCTGGGTGAGTAATGTCTTGTAGGGACAAACTGCGTGCTGTGTACAGCAAGAGGAAGTAGGTGTTATGTATTGTTTCTGTAGATGAGCAGAGACAGCCTGTATTTAATGGGGGAAAAGTACTGAAGGGACCTGGGGAACATTATGAATCCAATTTGACACCGGGACACACGGCATTAGAGCTGGTGATTGGAAACGTCCAGATACCCGGTTTGGTAAAAGAACAGTAGGGAGTGGAGGGAGATGGGGAGGCAGAGAGGTTTCAGCAGAGAATTTCAGGCTTGAAGACTGAGGAGAAGGCACGGCTGGAAATGCAGTGATGACACTCCGAGAGGCTGGGACTGGAGGGAGTGTTAAGAAGCTGGAGGAGATTACACTGGGAGGAAGTGGTGAGGCTATGTTGGGATGTGAAAGCAAAGTTGGGTTGTATGTTACTTAACCAGATTAGTGATCACAGGGATGGTGGGTGAAGGGGTTTGGGACAATTTCAGGCAGAGCCAGCAGAGTGTGTGGAGAGCAGAGGGCAGGAGTGGGAGGTGGCTGAAAGTGTGAATGAGAGACGGACTGGGTCAGGGGTGGAGCTGGGTGACGTTACAGAGGTGAGCATCACGGTGGAGCAGAGGTGTCTTTTAAATGTCATTATCATACCTGTCTCAATCACTTCCAGTGGCAGCTCATTCTGCATACGTACCACCCTCTGTGGGTTTCCTCTGGGTGCTCCGGTTTCCTCCCACAGTCCAAAGGTTAGATTCAACTTTATTGTCATTGTGCCAAGTACAGATACAAAGCCAATGAAATGCAATGAGCATCGAACCAGAAGTGCAAAAGAATAGTGTTACAGTATTTACAAAATAACTGCGAGTTAGAAGTAAGTGTTACAGCACACAAATATGAAAGTACTGAGACAGTACAATACGGGTGCAATATTGCTTAGCGCTGTGATGAGAGGTTCAGCAGGGTCACAGCCTCAGGGAAGAAGCTCTTCCTGTGCCTGCTGGTGCGGGAGCGGAGGCTCCTGTAGCGCCTACCGGATGGGAGGAGAGTAAAAAGTCCACGGTTAGGGTGAGATGCATCCTTGATAATGCTTGATGTACCAGTTAGTAAGTCAATTGGTCTTTATAAATTGCCCTGTCAATAGCAACACACACAAAATGCTGGAAGAACTCAGCAGGCCAGGCAGCATCTGTGAAAAAGAGTAAACAGTCAATGTTTCGGGCCAAATCCCTTCATCAGGACTGGAAAGCCAGAGGAGAAGTCCATCTTTTTTTCCCCAGTCCTTTCTTTCCAGTCGTGATGAAGGGTGTCAGCCTGAAACATCAACTGTTTATTCTTTTCCATCTGTGCTGCCTGACCTGCTGAGTTCATCCAGCAGTTTGTGTGTGTTGCTCTTGAAATCAGTGTCACTGTGTGCCCTCGGTTACCACTTTATCAGGTGTAGAGTGTAATTGGCTAACTAGATATTTTATTGATCGCAAGTGTGCGGGTGTACCTAGTAAAGTGGCCACTGTGTGTATCCCCAATGACGTGGCCTCCACAGTCGTCTGTGGTAATGAATTTCACTGATTCACCACCCTCTGGCTAAAGAAATTCCTGCTTATCTCTGTTCTAAAGGGACGTTGTTTTAGTCTGAGTCTGTGCCATCTGGTCCGAGACTCCTCCACTATCGGACACGTCTCTGCATCCACTCTCTCCAGGCCTTTCAATATTTGATAGGGCATGTGAGGAAACTCATAGATAGGCACATGGATGGGAGAAGAATGGAGGGCTGTGCAGGAGGAAAGGGTTTGATTGATCAGAATCTGGTCTGATATCACTATTATATGTCATGTAATTTGTTGTTTTGTGGCAGTATACTACAATACAAGATAAGAACTATGTATTACAATAAGAGTTACAGTCGATGTTTCGGGCCGAGACCCTTCGTCAGGACTAACTGAAGGAGGAGTTAGTAAGAGATTTGAAAGTGGGAGGGGGAGATCCAAAATGATAGGAGGAGGGGGAGGGATGGAGCCAAGAGCTGGACAGGTGATTGGCAAAGGGGATATGAGAGGATCATGGGACAGGAGGTCCAGGGAGAAAGACAAGGTGGGAAGGGAACCCAGAGGATGGGCAAGGGGTATAGTCAGAGGGACAGAGGGAGAAACAGGAGAGTGAGAGAAAGAATGTGTGTATAAAAATAAATAGTGGATGGGGAACGAGGGGGAGGTGAGGCATTAGTGGAAGTTAGAGAAGTCAATGTTCATGCCATCAGGCTGGAGGCTACCTAGACGGAATATAAGGTGTTTTTCCTCCAACCTGAGTGTGGCTTCATCTTTACAGTGGAGGAGGCCGTGGATAGACATGTCAGAATGGGAATGGGATGTGAAATTAAAATGTGTGGCCACTGGGAGATACTGTTTTCTCTGGTAGACAGAGCGTAGGTGTTCAGCAAAGCGATCTCCCAGTCTGCGTCGGGTCTCGCCAATATATAGAAGGCCACATCGGGAGCACCGGATGCAGTACATCACCCCAGCCGACTCACAGGTGAAGTAATGCCTCACCTGGAAGGACTGTCTGGGGCCCTGAAAGGTGGTAAGGGAGGAAGTGTAAGGGCATGTGTAGCACTTGTTCCGCTTACAAGGATAAGTGCCAGGAGGGAGATCAGTGTAAGAGCATGTGTAGAACTTGTTCTGGGTCTTATATTCCGTCTGGGAGCCACACTCAGGTTGGAGGAACAACACCTTATATTCTGTCCGGGTAGCCTCCAACCTGACGGCATGAACCTTGACTTCTCTAACTTCCGCTAATGCCCCACTTCCCTCTCGTACCCCATCCGCTATTTATTTTTACACTCACATTCTTTCTCTCACTCTCCTTTTTCTCCCTCTGTCCCTCTGACTATACCCCTTGCCCATCCTCTGGGTTCCCCCCACCCCCACTTGTCTTTCTCCCCGGGCCTCCTGTCCCATGATCTTCTGATATCCCCTTTGCCAATCACCTGTCCAGCTCTTGGCTCCATCCCTCCCTCTCCTGTCTTCTCCTATCATTTTGGATCTCCCCCTCCCCCTCCCACTTTTAAATCTCTTACTAACTCTTCCTTCAGTTAGTCCTGACGAAGGGTCTCGGCCTGAAACGTCAACTGTACCACTTCCCAGAGATGTTGCCTGGCCTGCTGCATTCACCAGCAATTTTGATGTGTGTTGCTTGAATTTCCAGCATCTGCAGAATTCCTGTTGTATTAGAATAAGAAATATTTTTAAATAAAAAAAATACGTTGTGCAAAGAGAGAGCTAAACATTTTTTGCAGTGGTGTAACTGGGTTCATTGTCCATTCAGAGATCTGATGGCAGAGAGGAAGAAGCTGTTCCTGAAGCATTGAGTGTGTTTTCAGGCTCCTGTACCACCTCCCTGACAGTAGCAAGGAGAAAAAGGCATGTCCTGGGTGATGGGGTCTTTAATGATGGATGCTGCCGTTTTGAGGCTTTACTTTTGAAGATGTCCTCGATGCTGGGGAGGCTTGTTCCCATGATGGAGCTGGTTGAGTTGACAGTATTCTGCCCCTTTTTCTGATTCTGTGCAGTGGCCCTCCAGACCAGACAGTGATACAACCAGTTAGAATGCTCTCCACTGTACATCTGCAGAGATTTGTAAGTGTATTTGGAGTCAGACCAAGTCCTTCAAACTCCTGATGAAATGTAGCCACTGTTGAGCCTTCTTTATAATTGGCTCAGTATGTTGGTCTGAGGATCAATCTTCAGACATGTTGACAGCCAGTAACTTGAAACTGCTCACCCTTTCCACTGCTGATCCCTCGGTGAGGACTGGTGTGTATTCCCTTGACTTCCCCTCTCTGAAATCCACAATCATTTTCTTGTCCTTACTGACGTTGAGTGCAAGGTTGTTGTTACGACACCACTCAACCAGCTGATCTACTCACTCCTGTACGCCTCCTCGTCACCATCTCAAATTCTGTCAACAATAGTTGTGTTATTGGCAAATTTATAGATGGTGATTGAACTGTGCCTGGCCACACAGTTGTTGGTGTAGAGAGAGAATAGAGCAGTGGGCTGAGTTTGCATCCTGGAGGTGTGCTGGTGTTGATTGTCAGTGAGCAGGTAATGTTATTTTTGATCTGCACTGACTGAGGTCTCCTGGTGAAGGAGTCAAGGATCCAGTTACAGAGGGAGGTTTTGGAGGTTGTTGATTGGTACTGAGGCTATGATGGTGCTGATCACTGAGCTGTAATCAATAAACAGCAGCCTGACAGACGTATCACTGTTGTCCAGGTGATCCAAGGCCGAGTGTAGAACCAGTGAGATTGTATCCACTGTAGACCTGTTGTGGTGAGTGGCAAATTGCAGTGGGTCCAGGTCCTTGCTTAGGCTGGAGTTGATTCTGGCCATGACTAACCTCTCAAGGTACTTCATCACAGTAGATGTGAGTGCAACTGGACGGTCGTCCGTCAAATTTCAAAGAAAAGTTTTCATCAAAGTACATAGAGTGCCTTGTAAAAATATTCAGCCCCCTACCCTTTGATCACATACGTGAATGTTACAACCAGGGATTTTGATCAATTTAACTGAGAATTTTTATTTGTGAATCACATGCTCCTTTTTTCACAGTAGAGCCCAAACAACAGGGAAAGTTGTGAAGCATGCAAAACTATAAATTCTCAAACTGAAATGTCACCAGTTCAAAAGCATTCATCCCCCTTTGCTCAGTGTTCAGTTGAACCACCTCTCACAGCTATTACAGCCAGTAGTCTTTTTAGATAAATCTCTATTAACTGTGCACAACGTGACGGAGCAAGGTTTGCCCATTCCTCCTTGAAAATTTTCTCAAGCTGTGCCAGGTTAGTTGGGAGAGCTGGTGGACAGCAATCAGAGTGTTTGATCGGGTTAAGGTCAGGACTCTGACTGGGCCACTCAAGGACATCAATTTTCTTCATTTGAAGCCACTCCATGGTTACTCTGGCACTGTGATTTGCATTGTTGTCCTGCTGAAAGATGAACTTCCTCCCTGGTTTAACATTTCTTGCAGAGGCTTACAAGTTTTTATCCAGGATCTCTCTGTATTTAACGGCATTCATCTTCCCATCAATCCTGAGCAGATTTCCGGTCTTTGCTGCTGAAAATCATCTTCATAGCATGATGGGGATACCATACTTTCCAGTACAGATTTGGTTACCTGATGCACATATATTAGATTTACACCTCACGTACTACTTAGTGTTGAGGCCAAAAAGTTTCACTTTCGTCTCATCAGATCACAAACCTTCTTCTACACCTTTACAATTTCTTCTGTGTGACTCTTTGCAGTCTTTACAGGCAAGCGTAAGCATTTTTAGCCACGGCTGCTGCTTTGCATTCTTCCATAAATACTTGTTTTGTGCAAGGCTTTAAAGATTGTGGAGCCATGAAATTCACCTCCAGTTGCAGCCACTGACTCCTGCAGCTCACTCAGAGTGACTGTTGTTGTCACAGTAGCCTCTCTTACAAGTGCCAGTCTTCTCCAATGATTAAGTTTAGAGGGGTCGTCTGACCTAGGCAGTGTGGCTGTGGTTTTGTATTTATTCCAGTGTTTCACGATGGACTACACTGAGTTCTGAGGTGTGTTCAGTGCCTTTGAGATGGTCCTGTACCCTTCCCCAGATTTGTGCTTCAATATTATCACTTCCCTGACTTGTCTTGAATGCTCTTTAGTCTTCATTTTGGTTTGGTCTGTTGAAAATCTACCATACTGTTGGCCCTTACCAGGAGAAGGGGTATTTATTGAAACAATACTCCAATTTTCTACATCAGCAAATTGGGTGAGTTGGTCAGGGAATATACAGTATTGCACCTGAGGAAAATTAGCGTAGTAATTGCAAAGGGGATGAATACTTTTTCAGCCTCACAATTTTGGTTTTTAATTTTCAGCAAATTGTTGACCGGATTTGCAATTTTCTTTTGATTTGACATGATGCACACTGTTTTATAGATTGGCTCAAAATATCCGACTTTGATGCATTTTAAATTTAGGAATTGAGTCGGTACTATGTGAAAATAGTTGTGGAGACTTGAATATTTTTTCAAAGCACTGTGTGTGTGATACCGAGGAGAGGGAGACAGGGGAAACCTGGGGTGGAGGGTAGTAGGGAGAGACCGTGGAGGGGGAGTTAGCAAGTGACCAAGGGAGACGGAGGTAGGGATGGTCCGAAGGGAGACCGAGGTAGGGAGAGACCAAGGGGACAGGGAGGTATTGAGAGACAGAGGGGACAGGAAAGTAGGGAGAGACTGAGGGGAAAGGAAGGTAGGGAGAGACCAAGGGGAGAGGGAGGTAGGGAGAGACGAGCGGAGAAGGAGGTAGACAGAGACCAAGGGGAGATGGAGTTTGGCAGAGCGAGGGACAAATGAGTTGGGAAGAGCCTGAGGGGAGAGTGAGTCAGGGAGAGAGACCAAGGGGAGAGTGAGGTAAGGAGGGATTGAGTTATGGTGAAACCAAGGAATGAGCGAGATAGGAAGAGACCGAAGGAAGAGGGAGCAGGAAAAACTGAGGGATGAGGGAGGCAGTGAGAGTCCGAGGGGCGAGGGCGAGGCGGTGCTGGTCTGAGGGGAGAGGGTGAGGCGGGGTGGGTCCGAGGGGCAAGGGCGTGGTGGGGGATGGATCAAAGGGAGAGGGAGAGGTGGGGAAGGACCAAGGGAGGGGGGAGATGCGGGGGAGGACTGAGGGGAGGAGAAGGACCGAGGGGAGAGGGAGGTAAAGGAGAGTCGGAGGGGAGAGGTATTCAGGAAGGACGAGGGGAGGGGAAGGGAGATGGACACCGGGCTGAGAGAGCATGAGGGAGAGACCGAGAGGAGAGATTGCGAGGGAGAAAGAGACCGAGTGGTTGGATGTAAGGAGAGAATGAGGTAAGAGGGAGGGAGACCCCGGGTGGAGAGGGAGGTGTGGAGAGACCCGGGGAGGGGGGGAGAGGGGGTGATCAAGGGGAGAGGGAAGGGGGAGAGGGAAGGGGGAGATAGTAGGTAGAGACTTTGGGAAGAAGTTGAAGGAGAGAGCAAGGTGTGAGGTGGGTAGGGAGAGACCGAGGGGAGAGTATGTGAGTGCAAGACCAAGGGGAGAGAGACTAAGGGAGAGTTCAAGGGGAGTACAAGGTAAGGAGGGAATGAGGACAGTGGAGGTAGGGACTGTCCGAAAGGTGAGATCTTGGGGAGAGGGAGGGAGGCACCGAGGGCAGAGAGTGTGAGGAAACACCAAGGGAATAGTGAGTTAGTGTGAGATCGAGGGGTGAAGGAGGTAGGGAGACGCAAAGCTGAGGGAGGTAGGGAGAGACTGAGAGGAGTGTGAATAAGGGAAAGACTGTGGGGAGTTGGAGATAGGGAGAGGGATGTACGCAGAGATCGAGTGGAGGGGAAGGTTGGAGGAGACTGAGGAAGGAGGGAGGTAGGGAGAGACTGAGGGAGGGAGAGAGGTTGGTGGAGAGGCTGAGACAAGAGGGAATTACTGTGTGACTTAGAATTGACTATGGTAGGGAGACACCGAGGGGAGAGGGAGATGGGGGGAGACTGTAGGTGGAGGGTAGTAGGGAGTGCGAGTGGAAAGGGAGGTAGAGATTCGACAGAGAAGGTAGGGTAAGACCAAGAAGGAGAGTGATTGTGAGAGACAAGGGGAGAGGAAGGTTGGGAGAGACCAGAGGGGATGGTGGTAGGAGGAGTCAAAGGGAGACAGACTGAGCATGTAGTGAGGAGGGGAGATGGAGGTTGGGAGAGTCCGAGGGGAGATGGAGGTACCGAGAGTCCGAGGGGAGATGGAGGTAGGGAGAGTCCGAGGGGAGATGGAGGTAGGGAAAGTCCGAGGGGAGATGGAGGTACGGAGAGTCTGAGGGGAGATGGAGGTAGGGAGAGTCTGAGGGGAGATGGAGGTACAGAGTGTCCGAGGGGAGATGGAGGTACAGAGAGTCCGAGGGGAGAGGGAGGTACGGAGAGTCTGAGGGGAGATGGAGGTATAGGGAGTCTGAGGGGCGATGGAGGTACGGAGAGTCTGAGGGGAGAGGGAGGTAGGGAGAGTCTGAGGGGAGATGGAGGTAGGGAGAGTCTGGGGGGAGATGGAGGTAGGGAGAGTCTGAGGGGAGATTGGGGTAGGGAGAGTCTGAGGGGAGATGGAGGTAGGGAGAGTCTGAGGGGAGATGGAGGTACAGAGAGTCCGAGGGGAGAGTGAGGTAGGGAGAGTCTGAGGGAAGATGGAGGTATGGAGAGTCCGAGGGGAGAGGGAGGTAGGGAGAGTCCGAGGAGAGATGGAGGTAGGGAGAGTCTGAGGGGAGATGGAGGTAGGGAGAGTCTGAGGGGAGATGGAGGTAGGGAGAGTCTGAGGGGTGATGGAGGTACGGAGAGGCCGAGGGGAGAGGGAGGTAGGGAGAGTCTGTGGCCTGAATAAAGTAGGGAGAAACAGTGGGGAGAACATGAGGAGAATCCAGAGGTAGAGGGTGTTGGGGTGAGACCGATGGGAAGAGGGAGTTAGGGTGAGCTTGAGGTTAGAGGGAGGGGGACACCAAGGGGAGAGGGAGGTAGAGAAGGAGAAGTGGTTAGTGAGAGACTGAGGGAAGAGGGACGTACACAGAGACTAAGGGGATGGAGAGGTTGGGAAAATCCAAGGCTAGAAGTAGGTAGCGAGGGACTGAGGGGATAGGAAAGGAGGCAGAGACTGAGGGGAAAGGATGGTTGGAGGAAGCCGAGGGGGTGAAGAAATAAGGAGGCGTGAGGGTGAGGTTGTGGTGTCCGAGGGGAGGTGGAGATAGAGAGGGAGACCAAGGGGGGAGGGAGGCAGAGAGCGGTCTAGGGTAGATGGAGTTAAGGAGGGGAGAGAGGGGTAGGGAGAGGCTGAGGGATGAGGACGAGGTCAAGGTGTGAGGGAGGTAGAGAGAGACTGAGGGGAGAGGGAGTTCGAGGAAGTCAGAGGGGGGATGAAGGTAGAGAAAGATGGAGAATTGAATTGACTTTATTTCTTACATCCTTCACATACATAAGTAAAAATCTTTACATTATGTCTCTGTCTGAAGAGGCAATGTGCAATTTATAGTAATTTATAATAAATAGTATGTACAACAGGACAGTGAATATAACATAGAAATACAGTTGTATCAGTGTGAATTAATCAGTCTGATGTCCTGGTGGAAGAAGCTGTCCTGGAGACTGTTGGTCCTGGCTTTTATGCTGCAGTACCGTTTCCCAAATGGTAGCAGCTGGAATAGTTTGTGGTTGGGGTGACTCGGGTCCCCAATGATCCTTCAGGCCCTTTTTACACACCTGTCTTTGTAAATGTCCTGAATAGTGGGAAGTTCACATCTACAGATGCACTGGGCTGTCCGCACCACTCTCTGCAGAGTCCTGCGATTGAGGGAAGTACAGTTCCCATACCAGGCAGTGATGCAGCCAGTCAGGATGCTCTCAATTGTGCCCCTGCAGAAAGTCCTTATGATTTGTGGGTCCATACCAACCTTCTTCAATCATCTGAGGTGAAAGAGGTGCTTACCTTCTGCCTATGTCAGTTACAAACACAGATTCTGCAGATGCTGAAAATCTACGGAAAATGCTGGAGAAACTCAGCAGGTCAGGCAGCATCCATGAACAGTGGACGTTTTGTGCTGAGACCCTTCATCAGCACTGGAAAGGACAGGGGAAGAAATGGAAATCAGAATGTTAGGGGAAGAGAAGCAGTACAGGCTGGGAGGTGATAGGTGGAGCCAGGCGAGGGGGAAGGTGAGTGAGTGGGAGGGTGAAGTGAGAGGCTGGGAGGTGGTGGGTGGAGCCAGGCGAGGGGGAAGGTGAGTGAGTGGGAGGGTGAAGTGAGAGGCTGGGAGGTGATAGGTGGAGCCAGGCGAGGGGGAAGGTGAGTGAGTGGGAGGGTGAAGTGAGAGGCTGGGAGGTGATAGGTGGAGCCAGGCGAGGGGGAAGGTGAGTGAGGGGGAGGGTGAAGTGAGAGGCTGGGAGGTGATAGGTGGAGCCAGGCGAGGGGGAAGGTGAGTGAGTGGGAGGGTGAAGTGAGAGGCTGGGAGGTGATAGGTGGAGCCAGGTGAGGGGGAAGGTGAGTGAGTGGGAGGGTGAAGTGAGAGGCTGGGGGGTGATAGGTGGAGCCAGGCGAGGGGGAAGGTGAGTGAGTGGGAGGGTGAAGTGAGAGGCTGGGAGGTGATAGGTGGAGCCAGGTGAGGGGGAAGGTGAGTGAGTGGGAGGGTGAAGTGAGAGGCTGGGAGGTGATAGGTGGAGCCAGGCGAGGGGGAAGGTGAGTGAGTGGGAGGGTGAAGTGAGAGGCTGGGAGGTGATAGGTGGAGCCAGGCGAGGGGGAAGGTGAGTGAGTGGGAGGGTGAAGTGAGAGGCTGGGAGGTGATAGGTGGAGCCAGGCGAGGGGGAAGGTGAGTGAGTGGGAGGGTGAAGTGAGAGGCTGGGGGGTGATAGGTGGAGCCAGGCGAGGGGGAAGGTGAGTGAGTGGGAGGGTGAAGTGAGAGGCTGGGAGGTGATAGGTGGAGCCAGGCGAGGGGGAAGGTGAGTGAGTGGGAGGGTGAAGTGAGAGGCTGGGAGGTGATAGGTGGAGCCAGGCGAGGGGGAAGGTGAGTGAGGGTGGGGGGGTGAAGTGAGAGGCTGGGGGGTGATAGGTGGAGCCAGGCGAGGGGGAAGGTGAGTGAGTGGGAGGGTGAAGTGAGAGGCTGGGAGGTGATAGGTGGAGCCAGGCGAGGGGGAAGGTGAGTGAGTGGGAGGGTGAAGTGAGAGGCTGGGAGGTGATAGGTGGAGCCAGGCGAGGGGGAAGGTGAGTGAGTGGGAGGGTGAAGTGAGAGGCTGGGGGGTGATAGGTGGAGCCAGGCGAGGGGGAAGGTGAGTGAGTGGGAGGGTGAAGTGAGAGGCTGGGGGGTGATAGGTGGAGCCAGGCGAGGGGGAAGGTGAGTGAGTGGGAGGGTGAAGTGAGAGGTTGGGAGGTGATGGGTGGAAAAGGTAAAGGGCTGAAGAGACCCGAAACGTTGACTCTTTATTTCTCTCCATAGATGCTGCCTGACCTGCTGAGCTCCCCAGTATTTTGTGTGTCCTATACACAGCCCAGTGCAGAATGTTTTGTCAGGGGTTTACCCCACTCCCTAATTAATGCTGTGGTTTTATTCTACTCCTATCTACAAAACACTCAATTCCCTGGAGGACCCACCATCCCAGGAAATCCCCCCTGTACCCATAGTGATCCCATGCTCCATCTCTACCTCTGATCCTCCGATGAGGACTGGCTCATGGATCTCTGGTTTCCTCCTCCTGAAGTCAATCATCAGCTCCTCGCCAAAAGACCATTGAGCTCATATGGAAGTGAAGCATCACTGCCATTCTTGATGTGTGGTTTCGCCTTGTGGGAAGTGAAGGCCTGCAAACCCTGGCAGAGCTGATTGGATTCAGATTTCTGGATCACTGGGACCTTTTTTGGGGCAGGAGTGACCTGTACAAAAAGGACGGGTTGCACTTGAATCCCACGGGACCAATATCCTGGCAGGGAGATTTGCTAAAGCTACTGGGGAGAGTTTAAACTAGGATTGCTGGGTGGGAACCAAACTGAAGAGGCAGAGGAAGAGGTGGTTGGCTCACAAATAGAGAAAGCTTGGAGACAGTGCGATAGGGAGGATAGGCAGGTGATTGAGGTAGGGATATGCTCAGTCCGATGGTTTGAGATGTGTCTAACGCAAGGAGTATTATGAACAAAGCGGATGAGCTTAGAGCATGGATCAGTACTTGGAGCTACGATGTTGTGGCCATTACAGAGACTTGGATGGCTCAGGGGCAGGAATGGTTACTTAGAGTGCCAGGCTTTAGATGTTTCAGAAAGGACAGGGAGGGAGGCAAAAGAGGTGGGGGCATGGCACTGTTGATCAGAGATAATCGTGTTACGGCTGCAGAAAAGGAGGAAGACATGGAAGGATTGTCTATGGAGTCTCTGTGGGTGGAAGTTAGGAACAGGAAGGGGTCAATAAATCTACTGGGTGTTTTTTAACAACCATCTAATAGTAACAGGGACACCGAGGAGCAGATAGGGAGACAGATTCTGGAAAGGTGTAATAATAACAGGGTTGTCGTGGTGGGAGATTTTAATTTCCCAAATATCGATTGGCATGGCCCTAGAGTGAGGGGTTAAGATGGGGTGGAGTTGTTAGGTATGTTAAAGAGGGTTTCTTGACACAATATGTAGATAAGCCTACAAAAGGAGAGACCGTACTTGATCTGGTATTAGGAAATAAACCTGGTCAGGTGTCAGGTCTCTCAGTGGGAGAGCATTTTGGAGATGATGATCACAATTCTGTCTCCTTTACCATAGCATTGGAGAGGGATAGGACCAGTCAAGTCAGGAAAGCGTTTAATTGGAGTAAGGGGAAATATGAGTCTATCAGGCAGGAACTTGGAAACATAAATTGGGAATAGATGTTGTCAGGAAAATGTACGGAAGAAATTTGGCAAATCCTCAGGGAATATTTGTGTGGAATTCTGCAAAGGTACGTTCCAATGAGACAGGGAAAGGATGGTAGGGTACAGGAACTGTGATGTACAAAGGCTGTTGTGTATCTAGTCAAGAAGAAAAGAAGTGCTTATGAAAGGTTCAGAAAACTAGGTAATGATAGAGATCTAGAAGATTATAAGGCTAGCAGGAAGGAGCATAAGAAAGAAATTAAGAGAGCCAGAAGAGGCCATGAGTAGGCCTTGGCAGACAAGATTAAGAAAAACCTCAAGGCATTCCATAAGTATGTGAAGAGCAAGAGGATAAGACGTGAGAGAATAGGACCGATCAAGTGTGACAGTGGAAAAGAGTGTATGGAACTGGAGGAGATAGCGGAGGTACTTAATCAATACTTTGCTTCAGTATTCACTACGGAAAAGGATCTTGGCGATTGTAGGGATGACTTACAGTGGACTGAAAAGCTTGAGCATGTAGATATTAAGAAAGAGGATGTGCTGGAGCTTTTGAAAAGCATCAAGTTGGATAAGTCACTGGGACTGGACGAGATGTGTGCCAGGCTACTGTGGGAGGCGAGGGAGGAGATTGTTGAGTCTCTGGTGATGATCTTTACATCATCAATGAGAAAAAGAGAGGTTCCAGAGGATTAAAAAATTGCAGATGTTGTTCCATTATTCAAGAAAGGGAGTAGAGATAGCCCAGGAAAGGGAGTAGAGATAGCCCAGAAAACCAGTGCGTCTTAATTCAATGGTTGGTAAGTTGATGGAGAAGATCTTGAGAGGCAAGATTTATGAACATTTGGAGAGACATAATGTGATTAGGAATAGTCAGCACGGCTTTGTCAAAGGCAGGTCGTGCATTATGAGCCTGATTTTAATTTTTTGAGGGTGTGACTAAACACATTGATGAAGGAACTGCAGTAGATGTAGTGTACACGGCAAGGCATTTGACAAGGTACCCCATGCAAGGTTTATTGAGAAAGTAAGGAGGCATGTGAACCAAGGGGACATTGCTTTGTGGATCCAGAACTGGCTTGCCTACAGAAGGCAAAGAGTAGTTGTAGATGGGTCATATTGTGCATGGAGTTCAGTGACGTGTTGTGTGCCTTAGGGCAGGGGTCCCCAACCTTTTTTGCACTGCGGACCGGTTTAATATCGACAATATTCTTGCGGACCCGCCGACCGGAGGGTTTCCAATGGAGAAGAGTAGCAGTCAAGTACGTTGTGTTTACCCAAAAAAGACTACAATGACCATGAAGCCTTGCGCGGGCACCAGTACACATGCGTGTTGTGACCTGCCGATTTTCTTTCCCCTGCAAATCCTTTTTGGCGATTCTGTTCATTGGGGGGGTGTTAATCACGACCGGAATATAGGTGATAAGTGGATAATACACTCAATTTCGTTTCTAAAAGAGTTTATCTAACGAATTTAATATTAAACACACAGCGCATATTTTCCTCGCATGAATATAGTGATAAGTCAATTATCAGGGGAGCTTGAAGTAAGTGTTGAACGAACTTCCAGTAGAAGTGGCAGAAACAGGTTCGATGTTATCATTTGAAGAAAAATTGTACAGGTATATGGACAGGAAAGTAATGGAGGGTTATGGGCTGAGTGCAGGTCGGCGGCACTAGGTGAGAGTAGCGTTCGGCACGGACTAGAAGGGCAGAGATGGCCTGTTTCCGTGCTGTAATTGTTATATGGTTATATAAGCAAGTCAATAGCATCATAACATTTTAAGTAACGTTTGGATATTAAACACACAGTGCATATTTTCCCCATATGAACATATAAAATCAGTGTAACACACCAGTATCGCTGAATCAGTGGGAGCCCTGGGCTTCTTTTCCTATAACAACACGGTCCTGTCGAGGGGTGATGGGAGACAGCGATACTCGAAGGGGGTTCCTTATGTCCGGTCTATTCCGCAATTTAGTTTTCCTTGCATTCATTGCAGAAAGCTCCGCTTCGCAGAAAAATGATGGGAATGGAAGCAATGTTTTCAGTGCTTTCGTGGCTATCTCAGGATATTTAGCCTTGCCTTTGATCCAGAATGCTGACAGAGATGTTATGTCAAACATACTTTTCAGCCTGCCGTCATTTGCAAGCTCGAGGAGTTGATCTCTTTCCCACGCTGACATGGATGACGCGCGGGTAATGACCTCGCATGCGTAATGGCTCAACAGTGGCCATGACCGGGAATGAGGAAAGGTCCAGCTGAGTCCTATCGCCAAATCATATCATTTCCTCGCGGCCCGGCGGTTGGAAACCGCTGCCTTAGGGATCTGTTTTGGGACCCCTGCTCTTCGTGATTTTTATAAATGACCTGGATGAGGAAGTGGAGGGATGGGTTAGTAAATATGCTCATGACACATAGGTTGAGGATGTTGTCGATAGTGTAGAGGGCTCTCGGAGGTTACAGCGGGGCATCGATAGGCTGCTAAACTGGGGTGAGAAGTGTCAGATGGAGTTCAACCCAGATAAGTGTGAGGTGGTTGATTTTGGTAGGTCGAATATGATGGCAGAATATAGTATTAATGGTAAGACTCTTGGCAGTGTGGAGGATCAGAGGGATCTTGGGGTCCGAGTCCATAGGACCCTCAAAGCTGCTGTGCAGGTTGACTCTGTGGTTAAGAATGCATATAGAGCATTGGCTTTCATCAACCCTACTATTGAGTTTAAGAGCCGAGAGGTAATGTTGTACCTATATAGGACCCTGGTCAGACCCCACTTGGAGTACTGTGCTCAGTTCTGGTCACCTCACTACAGGAAGGATGTGGAAACCATAGAAAGGGTGCAGAGGAGATTTACAAGGATATTGCCTGGATTGGGGAGCATGCCTTATGAGAATAGGTTAAGTGAACTTGGCCTTTTCTCCTTGGAGCAGCGGAGGATGAGAGGTGACCTGATAGAGGTGTGTAGATACTGAGAGGCATTGATCATGTGGATAGTCAGGGGCCTTTTCCAAGGGCTGGAATGGCTAGCACGAGAGGGCACAGGTTTAAGGTGCTTGGAAGTTGGTACAGAGGAGATTTCAGGAGTAAGTTTTTTACGCAGAGAGTGGTGAGTGCACGGAAGGGGCTGCCAGTGACGGTGGTGGAAGTGGATACGATATGGTCTTTTAAGAGACTCCTGGACAGGGACATGGAGCTCAAAAAAATAGAGGGCTACAGAGGTGATCTCTCAGGTAAGGGCATGTTCAGCCCGGCTTTATTGGCTGAACGACCTGTATTGTGCTGTAGGTTTTCTATATTTCTGGAGCTGAGTAGGTTAAAATATTGACACAACAGTGTGGGCTGAAGGACCTGTACTGTGTTGTAGAGTTCGATGTTCCATGTGTCATAGTGTGCCAGTGAACGAGTGGGAAGGCTTTGGCTAAACAGCCAGATGTACAGATAAGAAGAGGGAAACTCCTTTGTTTTAGTGCAGAGTATTTAGGAAGGAATTCTCCTCCTGTCAGATGTGGGAATTCAGGTTACCTGACTGTTTCCCTAATGACTACATCTGTGGGAAGTGCACTCAACTTCAGCGCCTGACTGATCGGGTCATGGAGATGCAGTTGGGTGTAATTAGGATCATCCGGGAAGCTGAAGATTTTATAGATGAGGATTTTGAAGAGGTGGTCATACCCGGACAGCAGATGGGTGATCATCAGGAGAGATGAGGGGATTAGGAAGTCAGTGCAGGGTTCCCCTGTGGCCATTCCCGCTTCCAGCAATCCCCTCACCTCATCACAAGACACTTTATAATGCCCAATTAAACTGCCAGCTGGTACTCCTTTGGACTGTGGGAGGAAACCGGAGCACCCGGAGGAAACCCACGTGGTCACGGGGAGAACGTACAAACTCCTTACAGGCAGTGGTGGGAATTGAACCCGGGTTGCTGGTAATTTAAAGAGTTGTGTGAACCACTGTGCTACCTTGCTGTCCCCTGGGCATTAGCCACTTCCTGGGAAAAAGTCTCTGGTTGATCACCCAATCTATGCCTCTTACCATCTTGTACACCTCTATCAAGTCACCTCTCATCCTCCTTCACTCCAAAGAGAAAAGCCCGAGCTCACTCAATCGAGTTTGATTAGAGATCAATCCAGGCAGCATCCTGATAAATCTCCTCTGTACCCTCTCTGAAACATCCACATCCTTCCTTCACTGATGGTTGCTGAGGATGGAAGTGCAGATGGGGGTTGTGGTTGGCAAGAAAGAGGATGGGGAACGTGAGCTGTACATTAACACTGAACATCGTTCTGTCCCTCAGTCACAGACTCCACACTCGGTGATCCGTGTGTAAACCACACCGTCCTGGATCAGCCCTGGAGGAGCACGGATTGTTCCAACACTGTGTGTACCAGTGGACAATGGATGGGTGATGGAAATCTTGAAGTGGGATGGTACAGATTTAACAGGTAAAGTGAGGAGATAATCACTGAGAACTGGACACAGAAGGGGAATGTAAACAGGGGAACAAGGGGTGTGTGAATGGGAAATGCAGGGAGACCGGGATCATCAGTGACTGCACTGAGATGGGGAGTAAATACAGGGAGAGGAGAGATCCCACATTCTTGGGGTAGAGACAAGGGGGAGGTACAACACAGAGGGAATTCCCAGGATTGGGGTGTTATTGACCAGAGACAGGGTACAGACACGGTGAGTGTAATTTCCCATGTCTCTCTGAGTGAATAAACTCCCTCAGATCAGGGACTGACTCTCTCGTTGTTGTTTCAGTTCCGGAGGATGGAAGATTCCTGAGTCGGTCATTCCACGTTATCGCTGCTCCGGGAAGTACTCAGGCTGGTTAAACGGTAGGGTCAGAGTTTACATCAGTGGGGTTCGGTTATTTTTGGGGAGGGTCAAACTGATAACCCGGATCTCTTCAGAGGGCCCGAGCATGGACACAGAACCCCATCTCCCTGAGAGGTCACCCCAGTCGCTCAGACCGCTCTACGGTCCTGTATCGTCATGGAGTCCGGTGGAGGAGTGACAACTTCCTGGAGTTTGGTTACAGAACTGATCTGCCCACTGACCCCATTCTGGATACGACCCGGAGGAGTATCAATGACCCCAGACACATTTCAGTGGTGGGGCAATCTCCAGGGAGTTGGGGGAGTCTGCAGACATCATCGTTCACCAATTAGTGGGATAAATTAATGGTTGCCATGGTAACGTAGTGGTTAGCGCGTCACTATCACAGCTCGGGGTGTTGGAGTTCAGAGTTCAATTCCAGCATCATCTGTAAGGGGTCTCTGTCCGTCCTCCCCATGGAATGCATGGGTTTTCCCCGGGTTCTCCGGTTTCCTCCCATGGTCCAAAGACGTACCGGGTGGGTTCATCAGTCACTGTAAATTGTCCCATGAAGACGATCGGGTTAATTGGAGTTGTCGAGGGTTGTTGGGGTCTCATGGGTCAAAGGGTCAAAAAGTCCAACTCCACCCTTTCTCTCTAAATAAATCAGTGATTTTCTTTACTTAACATTCTCTTCAATTGTGGAGAAAATGTCTGGAAATATGAATAATCCTGGAATATACAGACCAGTCAGTCTCAGGTCATTGGTGGGGAAGCAAGTGGAGAGGATTTGTGATCATTTGGAAGATTAAGGGTGATTTAAGACAGTGAACCTTTCTTTGTGTGGGGCAAATTGTGACTTAGTAACTTGCTTGAGTTTTTCGAGGGGTTGATAGAGGTGATTGATGAAGGTAGAGCTGTGGATGTTGTCTTCAAATACTTTAGACCATAAGTTTATCAGACAAAGGAGCAGTATTCAGTGATTTGGCCTTTGAGTCTGCAACACCATTCCATCATGGCTGATTTATTATCCCTGTTAATCCCATTCTAATGCCTTCTCCCTCTAACATTTGACACTCTCATGATTTAAGAACCCGTCAACCTCAGTTTTAAATATAACCAGTGACGTGGCTTCCACGGCCATCTGTGGCAATGAATTCCACAGATTTACTACCCTCTGGCGAAAGAAATTCGTCCCATCTCTAATCTAGAGGGAGACTTTCGTGTTGTGAGGCCCCCTGGTCCCAGACTCCCCCAGTGTAGGAAATTTCCTCTCCATGTCCCTCTATCTCGGCCTTTCAATATTTGATGTGTTTCAATGAGATCCCCCAGACGTTTGACAAGGTCCCTCATGGGAGGCTCATTCAGAAGATTAAGGTGCTGCTGTGGGGAGGGTGGGGTGGAGAGGGAGAGGGCAGCAGAGGCCGGACCGGACCGTGGGTTGTGAACCACTGATTTACAGTGGGTCCTGATTCACATTCCCCGCTGTACTATTGGACTGGGTACATTTTACAGTGTTTATAAATCTCATTCCAGGTCCCCATCCCAACGTGGGAGAGGGGGAGGTGACCAGGACCGTCATCTTCACCGAGGCTCGATACACCTGTTACTGGAGGCGGGAGATCAATGTGAAGAACTGCTCCGGTTACTTTGTGTATTGGCTGTGGCCGACACCCTGGTATTACGCTGTGTACTGTACAGGTAGGTCACCGTTCCCCAGTGACACAGCAGTGTGGTAGTTGTGGGGAAATTCTGGGATGTCCTGAGTCACCAACACACACAATGGGCTGAGTTTTCCAGTCGGCTGCCCTGCCCGTGGTCTGTGACCACCTTTCCCGTATCCCCCTTCACACCTGGGTCAGAATGAAACTGCCCAGTCTGACCTGAGACAGAGATCATAGAACACAGAACAGTACAGCACAGCACAGGCCCTTCGGCCCACAGTGTTGTGTCAGCTGCCGGGAGAGTGTCTACCCATCCCCTGGAGTGAGGGAGGGTGAGACTGACAGGAAATGGAGAGAGCAGTGGTGAGAGAGAGGGGAGGGGGGAGTGATGCACCAATAGGAGAAGGAGATGGAGGGAGACCATGGGGAGAGGAAGATAGGGAGAGGCCGAGGGGAGGGAGAGACAGGGAGAGGCCGAGGGGTGAGGGAGACAGAGGAGCTGACAGGGAGGGGCGAAGACCGGGAGAGGTGGAGGGTACGGTGAGATGCTGAGCGTCCGAGGGGAAGGGGAGATAGGGAGCCAACGAGGGGAGGGTCCGAGGGGACGAGGAGATGGGGACAAGCCCTGGGGAGTGGGAGACAGGGAAGAGGCCCAGAGGAAGTGGAGGTAGCCAAGAGGCCCAGTGGAGTGGGAGAGGCCGGGGGCGAGTGGGAGACAGGGAGAGGCCCAGGGGAGGAGGAAGTAGCCGAGGGAAGGGTGTGGTAGCGGAGAGGCCGCAGGGAGGAGGAGATGGGGAGAGACCGCGGGAGAGTCCAGGGGTAGGGGGAGACGGGGAGAGTCCATGGCGAGTGGGACATGGAGACATTCCTGGGGGAGGGGTAGGTAGCTTTTTTTTTAGCTTGTTGCACCAGACAGTCAGCCATTCTTGTCTGGCGTGTGGTGTCAGGATTGGTCTCCTTTTGGATTAACCAGGTCAGTATATGAACATTCCTGACTCAACCCTTTTTGTTTCAGGAGGCCAAGTGGCCAGCTCATCGCTCAACCCGGCAGGGATAGAAAGCGTGCCCGGGGGGTGGCCCGACTCAGATTCGAACTCGGGAGCCTCCGCTCAGGAGTCCGTCGCTGATTGCACTGTGCCACCAGCCGGTAGGTAGCTTGGAGTCCCAGGGGTGGGGGAAGACATTGAAGAGGCCCTGAGTAGGTGGAGGCAGTAAAGAGGTCGAGGGGACGGGGAGAAGAGAAGAGGTCCTCGGGAGTGGGAAGAGGCCCGGTGGGGGGGTGGGGAGGTAGCTGAGGGGAGGGGGAGACGGGGAGAAGCCTGGGGCAAGGGGTAGCCAAGAGGCTTAGGGGAGGGGGAGGTAGCTGAGGGGAGTGGGAGACAGGGAGAGGCCCGGGGAGGGGGAGGTAGCTGAGGGGAGTGGGAGACAGGGAGAGGCCCAGTCGAGTGGGAGACAGGGAAGAGGCCCGGGGAGGGGAGGTATCTGAGGAAGGGTGTGGTAGCAGGGAGGCCTCGGGGAGGAGGAGACGGGGAGAGGCCGTGGGGCAGGGGTGTGGTGATATCACATGCAATGATGTGCGAGTACCTGATTGGAGAGACTGAGCATGCGCGGGTTTGCCAGAATGTTTCAGCACGTGGTGGGGTTGAGACATATTTCTTCAGTACTGTAAATAAAGTTCTTTAATTCTTCCAAAATATGAGTCTTCGCTGTTAACCCACGGTACGTTTGAAAAGTAGAAATATAGCAAGGGGGAGAAGGGGAGAGGCCGAGGTGAGGGGAGGTGGAGGTAACGAAGAGGCCCAGAGGAGGGGGAGACAGGGAGAGTCCCAGGGGAGAGGGAGGTATGGGAGAGGCCTAGGGGATGGGGAGGCAAGGGCAGGCTGAGGGTAGTGGGTGAGAGGGAGAGGCCGAGGGGATGGGGAGGCAAGGGCAGGCTGAGGGTAGTGGGTGAGAGGGAGAGGCCGAGGGGAGGGGGTGATCGTTCGAGGGGAGGGGGAGACGGAGACGCCGAAAGGTAGGGGCCGAGGGGAGGAGGAGTTGGGGAGAGTCCGAGGGAAGGGGGGGTTCTGAGACTCTCGAAATAGCAATAAATAATGAGAACATGAAATAACAAGATAAAGTCCTTAAATTGAGATCACTGGTTGTGGGAACATCTGAAGGGATTAGTGTTTGGGTGTTTCTGATCTGTTTCTTATCTGGTTCAGCACAACATTGTGGGCCGAAGGGCCTGTTTCTGTGCTGTACTGTTCTATGTTCCATGTACTAGAACACAGAATCAGAATCAGGTTCATTATCACTGACAAATGTCATGAATTTTGTTGTTTTGCAGCAGCAGTACAGAGCAATACACAAGTTACAGTAACAAATATATAGAAAATAAATATGTAGTGTAGAAAGAGAGCAAAAATAGTGAGGTAATGTTCATGGGTTCACTGTCCGTTCAGAAATCTGATGGTGGAGGGGAAGAAGGTGTTCCTGAAATGTTGAGTCAGTGATAGACTGAGGGGAGGTGGAGATAACGAGAGTCCGAGGGGAGGGGGAGACGGAGAGACATATATACTCCCCCCGGACTCTCCCACTCCACTAGGCCTCTCACTGTCTCTCTCTTTCCCCTCGCCCTCCTCGCTACAAACCCCTCCCCTGGGCCTTTTCCCAGTCTCCCCCTCCCCTCGGCCTCTCCCTCACTCCCCCTCCCCTCGGCCTCTCCATAACTGCCCCTCCCGACTTCCCCTCCCCTTGGCCCCTCCCGACTCCCCCTCCCCTCGGCCTCTCCTGTCCCTCCTCTCTGGTGGTAATAGGAAGAGGGCATGTCCTGGGTGGTGGGGGTCCTGACTGATGGATACTGTCTTTTTGATTTCTATTGCACATTGGTTGTTTGTCAGTCTTTGTGTGTTTCATCGATTCTATTGATCATGGTCTTTGGGGGCTTTGCTATTGCTTGCATGGTGCGTGGTGGGGGCCTGTTTCGTGGATGTCTGCGAAGAGTAAGATTTTCAGGTTGTACCAAGTCAGCGGAAGTTGTGAGTTTGATAAGGGTATCGTTGATGACCTGGGACTCAGGACAGCTGGCGTTAACAGGATTCCCTGTGAATGAGGAGCAGCGTACTCGGCCAGACGGGACACATGGTGGAAACCCATATCATGGAGCATCGGAAGTCTACTGTTTGGGTTACCCGGAGAAATCAGCGGTAGCAGAACATTGCATTCGCAGTGACCACAGGATTGACTTTGAGAGCACAGAACTACTGTGCCAGCCAGTGCCATTTGAGACCAGCTGGTGAAGGAAGCAATTGAAGTAAGACGAGAGAATAAGAATTTAAACAAAGATGAAGGTCTCACTCAAAGTCAGAACTGGAAAACGACTTTAAACAAGGTGGGACAGCAGAAACCTGATTGGTTGAGGACTAACCAATCAGGAGGGACGGACAATGGGAGTTGAGTATCTGTACCACCAGAATGGACATGATGAAGTTGGCAGATTTTGGCATCAAAATGTTGGTTAAAATCGACACCGAACCCAGAAGGAAGCCCGAGAGGAGTTTATGTGTCATATTTCCACCAGGACAGCACTAGATCCTTTTTTGTATCGTAATTTTTAGCAACACACAACAAAATGTGGAGGAACTCAGCAGGCCAGGCAGCATCTATGGAAAAGAGTAAACAGTCATCGTTTCAGGCCAAGACCCTTCTTCAGGACTGAGAGGGAAGGAGGGAAGATGACTGAATTAAGAGTTGGGAGAAGGGGGAGAGAGGCGAGCTGGTAGGTGAAGCCAGGTGGGTGGGAAAGGTCAATAGCTGGAGAAGGAAGAATCTGATAAGAGAGGAGAGTGGACAATAGGAGAAAGGGAAAGAGGAGGTGACCCAGGGGGAAGTAATAGGCAGGTGAGAAGAAGTAAAAGGACAGAGTGGGTAATAGAGGAAGTGGGAAGGGGAAATTTTGTTCACCGGAATGAGAAATCAATATTCAGACTATTTGGCTGGAGGGAACCCAGATGCAAGTTAAGGCTGCTCCTCCACTTTGAGGCTGTACTGGACTCAGCAGAAGATGTGCCTCTGCCACAGCTGTTCTCAGGATGCAGCTTTCCAGTCCAGCACTTCAGGGATGTCCTCCTCCTTTGTAGAACAGGTTTCATTCCCTCTCCTACTGATGTTTCCCTCTCCTGTATCTCTTCCATTTCCCATACATCTGCTCTCACCCCATCTTCCCACTGTTGCAATAGTGATAGAGTCCCTCTTGTCTTCAGCCCCCACCCCATCAGCCTCCGCATCCAACACGTTATCCTCCGCAACTTCTGCAAAGGGATCTGACCACCAAGTACATCTATTCCTTTCACCCGCTCATCCACCCCCCAGCTTTCTGCAAGGATCACTCCCTCAACAATTCCCTTGTCTATTTGACCCTCCCCACAAATCTCCCTCCAGGCACCTATCCCTGCAAGCGGCCAAGTGCTGGATCTGGCCATACATCTCCCCCCTCACCTCCATTCAGGGCCCAAAAGAGTCCTTCCAGGTGAGGGAACACTTTGGGGTCGTCTATTGTGTCCTGTGTTCCTGATGCAGTCTCCTCTACACTGGTGAGACCTGTCGTAAATATGGGGACTGCTTCATCGAGCACCTCCACACCATCTGCCACAAATGGGATTTCCTGACGCCCAAACATTTTAATTCTGATTTCCTTTTCCATTCCAAAGTATCGGTCCATGGTCTGCCCTTTTGCCAAGATGAAGCCACCCTCAAGGTGGAGGAGCAACACCTTATATTCTGAGTGGGTAGCCTCCAACCCGCTGGTATGAATTTCGATTTCTCCTTCTGGTGAACAAAATTCAACCCTCCCACTTCCTCTATTGCCACTCTGACCTTTTACTTCTTGTCACCTGCCTATTCTTTGCGTCCCCAGCAGTTTCCCTTTCTCTGATTGTCCACTATCCTCTCCTAGTAGATTATTTCTTCTCCAGCACTTGACCTTTCCCACCCGCCTCTCTCCCCTCCCCCAACTTTCAATTGTACAATAGATAGTCAGGGTGGTGCCCAGGGAGTGTTGTACAGTGGATGGTCAGGATGGTGCCCAGGGAGTGTTGTACAGTGGATAGTCAGGATGGTGCCCAGGGAGTGTTGTACAGTGGATGGTCAGGATGGTGCCCAGGGAGTGTTGTACAGTGGATGGTCAGGATGGTGTCCAGGGAGTGTTGTACAGTGGATGGTCAGGATGGTGCCCAGGGAGTGTTGTACAGTGGATGGTCAGGATGGTGCCCAGGGAATGTTGTACAGTGGATAGTCAGGGTGGTGCCCAGGGAGTGTTGTACAGTGGATGGTCAGGATGGTGCCCAGGGAATGTTGTACAGTGGATAGTCAGGATGGTGCCCAGGGAGTGTTGTACAGTGGATGGTCAGGATGGTGTCCAGGGAGTGTTGTACAGTGGATAGTCAGGATGGTGCCCAGGGAGTGTTGTACAGTGGATAGTCAGGGTGGTGCCCAGGGAGTGTTGTACAGTGGATGGTCAGGATGGTGCCCAGGGAGTGTTGTACAGTGGATAGTCAGGGTGGTGCCCAGGGAGTGTTGTACAGTGGATGGTCAGGATGGTGCCCAGGGAGTGTTGTACAGTGGATAGTCAGGGTGGTGCCCAGGGAGTGTTGTACAGTGGATGGTCAGGATGGTGCCCAGGGAGTGTTGTACAGTGGATGGTCAGGATGGTGCCCAGGGAGTGTTGTACAGTGGATGGTCAGGATGGTGCCCAGGCAGTGTTGTACAGTGGATAGTCATGATGGTGCCCAGGGAGTGTTGTACAGTGGATGGTCAGGATGGTGCCCAGGGAGTGTTGTACAGTGGATGGTCAAGATGGTGCCCAGCTGTGCTCTCCATCAAGATTATGCCTCAGATTTAGTTGTTTTTATAAGTTCATAGGGATGGCTTTGGGGACAGAGTGGGAAGTTAATCATCAGGTTAGGGTATAGGGAGAGAAATGTGGAGGAAATAGAGGTCAGGCTACCACTCCACCTTTGAAAGCTAGCAATGTGGTGGGTGAGAAGGAACATCGGGAGACCAGGCCTTTTGAAGATGTCCTTGATGGTGGGGAGGCCAGTGACCATGGTGGAGCTGGTTGAGTTTCCAACCCTCAGCAGCTTTTTTCAATCTGGTGCTTTGGCATCTCCACATCAGACAAAGATGCAACCAGTTACAATGCTCTCCACAGTACGCCTATAGAAATCTGCTGTGTCTTCAGTGGATACAGCCCAGTCCATGACAGGAAAAACCCTCCCCACCATTAAACAGATCTACAAGCAGCATCCATCATCCATCCAGTCCATGCTCTCTTCTCACTGCTGCCATCGGGAAGGAGGTACAAGAGCCTTCAGTCCCACACTACCCTTCAAACCATCAGGCCCCTGAACCAGTGTGGATAACTTCAATTCCTATCTCAGTGTTTCTTAAATGGCTGTAATATATCTGAATCTACCACCTCCCTGGAAGGGTGTTTCATGCATCCACCATTCCCTGTGTAAAGAAATTTCCTCTGACATCCAGCCTATACTTTCCATCAATCACCTTAAAATTATGCTCCCTAGTGTTAGCCACTTATATATTTATTTAATGAGATACAGTGTGGAACAGATCCTTCTTGCTCTTCCACCAATCCCTTGATTTAATCCTAGCCAGATCACAGAACAACTTACAACGCCCCTGGTATTAGCCACTTCCACCCTGAGGAAAAGGTCTCTGGCTGTCGACTCGATCTATACTCCTTACTATCTTGTACACCTCCATCAAATCACCTCTCATCCTCCTTCACTCCAAAGAGAAAAGTCCTCGTTCACTCAGTCGATTATCATTAGACATTAATCCAGGCAGCATCCTGATAAATCTCCTCTGCACTCTCTCTAAAGCTTCCACATCCCCTTCTGAGAATGAAGTGACTAGAACCACCAACCCCTGGCCCTGTCGTCCACACATCGGGACCACATGAAGATTATAAAGGGGGGTTGTGGCTGGAGGGAATGGAAAGAATGAAGGAGAATTTAGAGGTAGGAGAGGATAGACTGGGATGGAGGGAAGAGGAAAAGGGGAGAATAGGCATCGGGGAAGGGGCAGTGGAGGGAGACCAGAGTGGGGGTTGATAGAAATGTCTGGACTGTGGGATGAAGAGGGGGGGATGCTGAGAGGGAGTGATAGTTAGGAGAGTGGGGAGGTTACTGGAAGTTACCCCGTAGACCACGCATTGCCATGACTTGGAAATACATTGCTGCTCCTTCAGTGTCACCGGGTCAAATTCCTGGAACTCCGGAACATCATTGTGGGTTTCCCCACACTGCAGCAGTTGAAGAAGTCAGCTCATCATCACCACCACCTTCTCAAGGGAACCGCTGGTGGAGATGTTAAACACTGGCTCAGCCTCTGGAACTCGTGTCCCATTGATGAATAAAAAGAAATATTGTTGCCCAGGGGTTGCTGAGGGTGGAAGTGCAGATGGTGGTTGTGGTTGGCAGAGAAAGAGGATGGGGAACGTGAGCTGTACATTAACACTGAACATCGTTCTGTCCCTCAGTCACAGACTCCACACTCGGTGATCCGTGTGTAACCCACACCGTCCTGGATCAGCCCTGGAGGAGCACGAATTGTTCCAACACTGAGTGTACCAGTGGACAATGGATGGGTGATGGAAATCTTGAAGTGGGATGGTACAGATTTAACAGGTAAAGTGAGGAGATAATCACTGAGAAACTGGACACAGATGGGAATGTAAACAGGGGAACAAGGGGTGTGTGAATGGGAAATGCAGGGAGACCGGGATCATCAGTGACTACACTGAGATAGGGAGTAAATACAGGGAGAGGAGAGATCCCACATTCTCGGGGAAGAGACAAGGGGGAGGTACAACAGACAGGGAATTCCCAGGATTGAAGTGTTATCGACCAGAGACAGGGTACAGACAGGGTGAGTGTAATTTCCCATGTCTCTCTGAGTGAATAACCTCCCTCAGATCAGGGACTGACTCTCTGGTTGTTGTTTCAGTTCCGGAGGATGGAAGATTCCTGAGTCGGTCATTCCACATTCTCGCTGCTCTGGGAAGTACTCAGGCTGGTTAAACGGTAGGGTCAGAGTTTACATCAGTGGGGCTCTGTTATTTTTGGGGAGGGTCAAACTGATAACCCAGATCTCTTCAGAGGGCCCGAGCATGGACACAGAACCCCATCTCCCTGAGAGGTCTCCCCACAGTCGCTCAGACCGCTCTACGGTCCTGTTGGTCATGGAGTCCGGTGGAGGAGTGCCAACTTCCTGGAGTTGGGTTACAGAACTGATCTGCCCACTGACCCCATTCTGGATACGACCCAGAGGAGTATCAACGACCCCAGACACATTTCAGTGGTGTGGCAATCTCCAGGGAGTTGGGGGAGTCTGCAGACATCATCGTTCACCAATTAGTGGGATAAATTAATGGTTGCCATGGTAACGTAGTGGTTAGTGCATCACAATTACAGCTCGGGGTGTTGGAGTTCAGAGTTCAATTCCAGTGTCATCTGTAAGGGGTCTCTGTCCATCCTCCCCATGGAATGCATGGGTTTTCCCCGGGTTCTCCTGTTTCCTCCCATGGTCCAAAGACGTACCGGGTGGGTTCATCAGTCACTGTAAATTGTCCCATGATGACGATCGAGTTAATTGGAGTTGTCGAGGGTTGTTGGGGTCTCATGGGTCAAAGGGTCAGAAAGGCCGATTCCACCCTTTCTCTCTAAATAAATCGGTAATTTAATTTACTTAACAGTCTCTTCAATTGTGGAGAAAATGTCTGGTAATATGAATAATCCTGGAATATACAGACCAGTCAGTCTCAGGTCATTGGTGGGGAAGCAAGTGGAGAGGATTTGTGATCATTTGGAAGATTGAGGGTGATTTAAGACAGTGAACCTTTCTTTGTGTGGGGCAAATTGTGACTTAGTAACTTGCTTGAGTTTTTCGAGGGGTTGACGGATAATTGATGAATGTAGAGCTGTGGATGTTGTCCTCAAGGACTTTAGAGCATAAATTTATAAGACAAAGGAGCAGTATTCAGCTATTTGGACTTTGAGTCTGCAACACCATGGCTGATTCATTTTCCCTCTTAATCCCATTCTAATACCTTCTCCCTGTAACATTTGACACTGTCAGGATTCAAGAACTTGTCAACCTCAGTTTGAAATATACCCAATGATGTGGCTTCCACAGCCATCTGTGGCAATGAATTCCACAGAATCACTGTCCTCTGGCTAAAGAAATTGGTCCTCATCTCTGATCTAGAGGGAGGTTTTTGTGTTGTGAGGCTGTGCCCTAAGATCCCAGACTCCCCCACTATAGGAACCATCCTCTCCATGTCCACTCTATCCAGGCCTTTCAATATTCAATGTGTTTCAATGAGATCACCAGACGTTTGACAAGGTCCCTCATGGGAGGCTCATTCAGAAGATTAAGGTGCTGCTGTGGGGAGGGTGGGGTGGAGAGGGAGAGGGCAGCAGCTTAGTGCTGACTGAGGCCGGACCGGACCGTGGGTTGTGAACCACTGATTTACAGTGGGTCCTGATTCACAATCCCTGCTGTAATGTGGGACCGGGTACATTTTACAGTGTTTATAAATCTCTTTCCAGGTCCCCATCCCAATGTGGGAGAGGGGGAGGTGACCAGAACCGTCTGCTTCACCAGGGCTCGATACACCTGTTACTGGAGACGGGAGATCAGGGTGAAGAACTGTTCCAGTTACTTTGTGTATCGGCTGAAGCCGGCACCCTGGTATTACTGGAGTAACGCTGTGTACTGTACAGGTAGGTCACCGTTCCCCGGTGACACAGCAGTGTGGTAGTTGTGGGGAAATTCTGGGATGTCCTGAGACACCAACACACACCACGGGCTGAGTTTTCCAGTCGGCTGCCCTGCCCGTGGTCTGTGATCACCTTTCCCGTATCCCCCTTCACACCTGGGTCAGAATGAAACTGCCCAGTCTGACCTGAGACAGAGATCATAGAACACAGAACAGTACAGCACAGCACAGGCCCTTCGGCCCACAGTGTTGTGTCAGCTGCCGGGAGAGTGTCTACCTATCCCCTGGAGTGAGGGAGGGTGAGACTGACAGGAAAGGGTGGGAGCAGGGGTGAGAGTGAGGGGAGAGGGGAGAGTGATGTACCAAGCGGAGAGGGAGACAGTGAGAGTCCAAGCGGAGGGGCAGATAGGGAGAGGCCCAGGTAGGCAGAGGCAGAGGGAAAGGGGGGCAGGGAGAGGCCGAGGGGAGTGAGACGTAGGGGAGAGGCCGAAGGGATGGAAAGACAGGGAGGGGGAGAAAGTGAGGGGCCGAGAGGAGGAGCAGATAGGAAGAGACCGAGATGAGGCGGAGACAGTGGTAGCCGAGGGGAGGGGGAGACGGAGAGACCGAAAGGATGGAAATACAGTGAGAGGCCGAGGAGATGGGGTCCAGGGAGAGGAAGAGGGGAGGGGGAGATGGAGAGACCGAGGGGATGGGGAGACAGTGAGAGGTCGAGGAGATGGGGTCCAGGGAGAGGACGAGGGGAGGGGGAGACGGTGATACACTGACGGCAGGGGGAGACGGAGATGCTGAAAGGGAGGGGCCGAGCAGCGAGTGAGACTCTTGGCAACGTGGAGGATCAGAGCTAACTTGGGGTCCGAGTCCATAGGACACTCAAAGCTGCTGCGTAGGTTGACTCTGTGGTTAAGAAGGCATACATATTGGCCTTCAGCAACCGTGCCATTGAGTTTAAGAACCGAGAGGTAATGTTGCACTTATATAGGACCCTGGTCAGACCCCACTTGGAGTACTGTACTCCGTTCTGGTCGCCTCACTACAGGAAGGATGTGGAAAACATAAAAAGGGTGCAGAGGAGATTTACAAGGATGTTGCCTGGATTGGGGAGCACGCCTTATGAGAATAGGTTGAGTAAACTTGGCCTTTTCTCCTTGGAGCGACAGAGGATGAGAGGTGACCTGATAGAGGTGTATAAGGTGATGAGAGGCATTGATCGTGTGGATAGTCAGAGGCCTTTTCCCAGGGCTGAAATGGCTAACACGAAAGGGCACAGTTTTCAGGTGCTTGGAAGTAGGTACAGAGGAGATGCCAGGGGTAAGTTTTTTACTCAGAGAGTGGTTGGTGTGTAGAATGGGCTGCCAGTGATGGTGTTGGAGGTGGATACGATAGGGTCTTTTAAGAGACTCCTGGACAGGTACATGGAGCTCAGAAAAATAGAGGGCTATGGGTAATCCTAGGTAATCTCTCAGGTAAGGACATGTTCGGTCCAGCTTTATGGTCTGAACGACCTGTATTGTGCTGTGGGTTTTCTATATTTCTAGAGCTGAGTAGGTTAAAATATTGACACAACGGTGTGGGCTGAAGGACCTGTACTGTGTTGTAGAGTTCGATGTTCCATGTGTCATAGTGTGCCAGTGAACGAGTGGGAAGGCTTTGGCTAAACAGCCAGATGTACAGATAAGAAGAGGGAAACTCCTTTGTTTTAGTGCAGAGTATTTAGGAAGGAATTCTCCTCCTGTCAGATGTGGGAATTCAGGTTACCTGACTGTTTCCCTAATGACTACATCTGTGGGAAGTGCACTCAACTTCAGCGCCTGACTGATCGGGTCATGGAGATGCAGTTGGGTGTAATTAGGATCATCCGGGAAGCTGAAGATTTTATAGATGAGGATTTTGAAGAGGTGGTCATACCCGGACAGCAGATGGGTGACCATCAGGAGAGATGAGGGGATTAGGAAGTCAGTGCAGGGTTCCCCTGTGGCCATTCCTGCTTCCAGCAATCCCCCTATTTATCCCCTCACCTCATCACAAGACACTTTACAATGCCCAATTAAACTGCCAACTGGTACTCCTTTGGACTGTGGGAGGAAACCGGAGCACCCGGAGGAAACCCACGTGGTCACAGGGAGAACGTACAAACTCCTTACAGGCAGTGGTGGGAATTGAACCCGGGTCACTGGTAATGTAAAGAGTTGTGTGAACCACTGTGCTACCTTGCTGTCCCCTGGGTATTAGCCACTTCCTGGGAAAAAGTCTCTGGTTGTTCAGACGATCTATGCCTCTTACCATCTTGTACCCCTCTATCAAGTCACCTCTCATCCTCCTTCACTCCAAAGAGAAAAGCCCGAGCTCACTCAATCGAGTTTGATTAGAGATCAATCCAGGCAGCATCCTGATAAATCTCCTCTGTACCCTGTCTGAAACATCCACATCCTTCCTTCACTGATGGTTGCTGAGGGTGGAAGTGCAGATGGGGGTTGTGGTTGGCAAGAAAGAGGATGGGGAACGTGAACTGTACATTAACACTGAACATCGTTCTGTCCCTCAGTCACAGACTCCACACTCGGTGATCCGTGTGTAAACCACACCGTCCTGGATCAGCCCTGGAGGAGCACAGATTGTTCCAACACTGAGTGTACTGCTGGACAATGGATGGATGATGGAAATCTTGAAGTGGGATGGTACAGATTTAACAGGTAAAGTGAGGAGATAATCACTGAGAAACTGGACACAAGGGGATGTAAACAGGGGAACAAGGGGTGTGTGAATGGGAAATGCAGGGAGACCGGGATCATCAGTGACTGCACTGAGATGGGGAGTAAATACAGGGAGAGGAGAGATCCCACATTCTTGGGGTAGAGACAAGGGGGAGGTACAACAGAGAGGGAATTCCCAGGATTGGGGTGTTGTTGACCAGAGACAGGGTACAGACAGGGTGAGTGTAATTTCCCATGTCTCTCTGAGTGAATAAACTCCCTCAGATCAGGGACTGACTCTCTGGTTGTTGTTTCAGTTCCGGAGGATGGAAGATTCCTGAGTCAGTCATTCCACGTTATCGCTGCTCCGGGAAGTACTCAGGCTGGTTAAACGGTAGGGTCAGAGTTTACATCAGTGGGGCTCGGTTATTTTTGGCGAGGGTCAAACTGATAACCCGGATCTCTTCAGAGGGCCCGAGCATGGACACAGAACCCCATCTCCCTGAGAGGTCACCCCAGTCGCTCAGACCGCTCTACGGTCCTGTATCGTCATGGAGTCCGGTGGAGGAGTGACAACTTCCTGGAGTTTGGTTACAGAACTGATCTGCCCACTGACCCCATTCTGGATACGACCCGGAGGAGTATCAATGACCCCAGACACATTTCAGTGGTGGGGCAATCTCCAGGGAGTTGGGGGAGTCTGCAGACATCATCGTTCACCAATTAGTGGGATAAATTAATGGTTGCCATGGTAACGTAGTGGTTAGCGCGTCACTATCACAGCTCGGGGTGTCGGAGTTCAGAGTTCAATTCCAGCATCATCTGTAAGGGGTCTCTGTCCATCCTCCCCATGGAATGCATGGGTTTTCCCCGGGTTCTCCG
Organism: Mobula hypostoma; assembly: GCF_963921235.1. Classification (NCBI taxonomy): domain Eukaryota; kingdom Metazoa; phylum Chordata; class Chondrichthyes; order Myliobatiformes; family Myliobatidae; genus Mobula; species Mobula hypostoma. Next base: position 5,260,111 of record NC_086127.1, on the reverse strand, counting down.
GTTTCCTCCCACGGTCCAAAGACGTACCGGGTGGGTTCATCAGTCACTGTAAATTGTCCCATGATGACGATTGGGTTAATTGGAGTTGTCGAGGGTTGTTGGGGTCTCATGGGTCAAAGGGTCAAAAAGTCCAACTCCACCCTTTCTCTCTAAATAAATCAGTAATTTTCTTTACTTAACATTCTCTTCAATTGTGGAGAAAATGTCTGGAAATATGAATAATCCTGGAACATACAGACCAGTCAGTCTCAGGTCATTGGTGGGGAAGCAAGTGGAGAGGATTTGTGATCATTTGGAAGATTGAGGGTGATTTAAGACAGTGAACCTTTCTTTGTGTGGGGCAAATTGTGACTTAGTAACTTGCTTGAGTATTTCGAGGGGTTGATAGAGGTGATTGATGAAGGTAGAGCTGTGGATGTTGTCTTCAAATACTTTAGACCATAAGTTTATCAGACAAAGGAGCAGTATTCAGTGATTTGGCCTTTGAGTCTGCAACACCATTCCATCATGGCTGATTCATTTTCCCTGTTAATCCCATTCTAATGCCTTCTCCCTCTAACATTTGACACTCTCATGATTTAAGAACCCGTCACCCTCAGTTTTAAATATAACCAGTGACGTGGCTTCCACGGCCGTCTGTGGCAATGAATTCCACAGATTCACTACCCTCTGGCTAAAGAAATTCGTCCCATCTCTAATCTAGAGGGAGACTTTCGTGTTGTGAGGCCCCCTGGTCCCAGACTCCCCCAGTGTAGGAAATTTCCTCTCCATGTCCCTCTATCTCGGCCTTTCAATATTTGATGTGTTTCAATGAGATCCCCCAGACGTTTGACAAGGTCCCTCATGGGAGGCTCATTCAGAAGATTAAGGTGCTGCTGTGGGGAGGGTGGGGTGGAGAGGGAGAGGGCAGCAGAGGCCGGACCGGACCGTGGGTTGTGAACCACTGATTTACAGTGGGTCCTGATTCACATTCCCCGCTGTACTGTGGGACTGGGTACATTTTACAGTGTTTATAAATCTCATTCCAGGTCCCCATCCCAACGTGGGAGAGGGGGAGGTGACCAGGACCGTCATCTTCACTGAGGCTCGATACACCTGTTACTGGAGGCGGGAGATCAATGTGAAGAACTGCTCCGGTTACTTTGTGTATTGGCTGTGGCCGACAACCTGGTATTACGCTGTGTACTGTACAGGTAGGTGACCGTTCCCCAGTGACACAGCAGTGTGGTAGTTGTGGGGAAATTCTGGGATGTCCTGAGTCACCAACACACACAATGGGCTGAGTTTTCCAGTCGGCTGCCCTGCCCGTGGTCTGTGACCACCTTTCCCGTATCCCCCTTCACACCTGGGTCAGAATGAAACTGCCCAGTCTGACCTGAGACAGAGATCATAGAACACAGAACAGTACAGCACAGCACAGGCCCTTCGGCCCACAGTGTTGTGTCAGCTGCCGGGAGAGTGTCTACCCATCCCCTGGAGTGAGGGAGTGTGAGACTGACAGGGAATGGAGGGAGCAGTGGTGAGAGTGAGGGGAGAGGGGGAGTGATGCACCAATAGGAGAAGGAGATGGAGGGAGACCATGGGGAGAGGAAGACAGGGAGAGGCCGAGGGGAGGGAGAGACAGGGAGAGGCCGAGGGGTGAGGGAGACAGAGGGGCTGACAGGGAGGGGCGAAGACCGGGAGAGGTGGAGGGTACGGTGAGATGCAGAGCGTCCGAGGGGAAGGGGAGATAGGGAGCCAATGAGGGGAGGGTCCGAGGGGACGAGGAGATGGGGACAAGCCCTGGGGAGTGGGAGACAGGGAAGAGGCCCAGAGGAAGTGGAGGTAGCCAAGAGGCCCAGTGGAGTGGGAGAGGCCGGGGGCGAGTGGGAGACAGGGAGAGGCCCAGGGGAGGAGGAAGTAGCCGAGGGAAGGGTGTGGTAGCGGAGAGGCCGCAGGGAGGAGGAGATGGGGAGAGACCGCGGGAGAGTCCAGGGGTAGGGGGAGACGGGGAGCGTCCGTGGCGAGTGGGACATGGAGACATTCCTGGGGGAGGGGTAGGTAGCTTTTTTTTTTTAGCGTGTTGCACCAGACAGTCAACCATTCTTGTCTGGCGTGTGTTGTCAGGATTGGTCTCCTTTTGGATTAACCAGGTCAGTATGTGAACATTCCTGACTCAACCCTTTTTGTTTCAGGAGGCAAAGTGGCTAGCTCATCGCTCAACCCGGCAGGGATAGAAAGCGTGCCCGGGGGGTGGCCCGACTCAGATTCGAACTCGGGAGCCTCCGCTCAGGAGTCCGTCGCTGATGCCACTGTGCCACCAGCCGGTAGGTAGCTTGGAGTCCCAGGGGTGGGGGAAGACATTGAAGAGGCCCTGAGTAGGTGGAGGCAGTAAAGAGGTCGAGGGGACGGGGAGAAGAGAAGAGGTCCTCGGGAGTGGGAAGAGGCCCGGGGGGGGGGGGTTGGGAGGTAGCTGAGGGGAGGGGGAGACGGGGAGAAGCCTGGGGCAAGGGGTAGGCAAGAGGCTCAGGGGAGGGGGAGGTAGCTGAGGGGAGTGGGAGACAGGGAAGAGGCCCAGTGGAGTGGGAGACAGGGAGAGGCCCGGGGAGGGGGAGGTAGCTGAGGGGAGTGGGAGACAGGGAAGAGGCCCGGGGAGGGGGAGGTAGCTGAGGGGAGTGGGAGACGGAGAGGCCCAGTCGAGTGGGAGACAGGGAAGAGGCCCGGGGAGGGGAGGTAGCTGAGGAAGGGTGTGGTAGCAGGGAGGCCTCGGGGAGGAGGAGACGGGGAGAGGCCGTGGGGCAGGGGTGTGGTGATATCACATGCAATGATGTGCGAGTACCTGATTGGAGAGACTGAGCATGCGCGGGTTTGCCAGAATGTTTCAGCACGTGGTGGGGTTGAGACATATTTCTTTAGTACTGTAAATAAAGTTCTTTAATTCTTCCAAAATATGAGTCTTCGCTGTTAACCCACGGTACGTTTGAAAAGTAGAAATATAACCAGGGGGAGAAGGGGAGAGGCCGAGGTGAGGGGAGGTGGAGGTAACGAAGAGGCCCAGAGGAGGGGGAGACAGGGAGAGTCCCAGGGGAGAGGGAGGTATGGGAGAGGCCTAGGGGATGGGGAGGCAAGGGCAGGCTGAGGGTAGTGGGTGAGAGGGAGAGGCCGAGGGGAGGGGGTGATCGTTCGAGGGGAGGGGGAGACGGAGACGCCGAAAGGTAGGGGCCGAGGGGAGGAGGAGTTGGGGAGAGTCCGAGGGAAGGGGGGGTTCTGAGACTCTCGAAATAGCAATAAATAATGAGAACATGAAATAACAAGATAAAGTCCTTAAATTGAGATCACTGGTTGTGGGAACATCTGAAGGGATTAGTGTTTGGGTGTTTTTGATCTGTTTCTTATCTGGTTCAGCACAACATTGTGGGCCGAAGGGCCTGTTTCTGTGCTGTACTGTTCTATGTTCCATGTACTAGAACACAGAATCAGAATCAGGTTCATTATCACTGACAAATGTCATGAATTTTGTTGTTTTGCAGCAGCAATACAGAGCAATACACAAGTTACAGTAACAAATATATAGAAAATAAATATGTAGTGTAGAAAGAGAGCAAAAATAGTGAGGTAATGTTCATGGGTTCACTGTCCGTTCAGAAATCTGATGGTGGAGGGGAAGAAGGTGTTCCTGAAATGTTGAGTCAGTGATAGACTGAGGGGAGGTGGAGATAACGAGAGTCCGAGGGGAGGGGGAGACGGAGAGACATATATACTCCCCCCGGACTCTCCCACTCCACTAGGCCTCTCACTGTCTCTCTCTTTCCCCTCGCCCTCCTCGCTACAAACCCCTCCCCTGGGCCTTTTCCCAGTCTCCCCCTCCCCTCGGCCTCTCCCTCACTCCCCCTCCCCTCGGCCCGTCCCTCACTCCCCCTCCCGACTTCCCCTCCCCTTGGCCCCTCCCGACTCCCCCTCCCCTCGGCCTCTCCTGTCCCTCCTCTCTGGTGGTAATAGGAAGAGGGCATGTCCTGGGTGGTGGGGGTCCTGACTGATGGATACTGTCTTTTTGATTTCTATTGCACATTGGTTGTTTGTCAGTCTTTGTGTGTTTCATCGATTCTATTGATCATGGTCTTTGGGGGCTTTGCTATTGCTTGCATGGTGCGTGGTGGGGGCCTGTTTCGTGGATGTCTGTGAAGAGTAAGATTTTCAGGTTGTACCAAGTCAGCGGAAGTTGTGAGTTTGATAAGGGTATCGTTGATGACCTGGGACTCAGGACAGCTGGCGTTAACAGGATTCCCTGTGAATGAGGAGCAGCGTACTCGGCCAGACGGGACACATGGTGGAAACCCGTATCATGGAGCATCGGAAGTCTACTGTTTGGGTTACCCGGAGAAATCAGCGGTAGCAGAACATTGCATTCGCAGTGACCACAGGATTGACTTTGAGAGCACAGAACTACTGTGCCAGCCAGTGCCATTTGAGACCAGCTGGTGAAGGAAGCAATTGAAGTAAGACGAGAGAATAAGAATTTAAACAAAGATGAAGGTCTCACTCAAAGTCAGAACTGGAAAACGACTTTAAACAAGGTGGGACAGCTGAAACCTGATTGGTTGAGGACTAACCAATCAGGAGGGACGGACAATGGGAGTTGAGTATCTGTACCACCAGAATGGACATGATGAAGTTGGCAGATTTTGGCATCAAAATGTTGGTTAAAATCGACACCGAACCCAGAAGGAAGCCCGAGAGGAGTTTATGTGTCATATTTCCACCAGGACAGCACTAGATCCTTTTTTGTATCGTAATTTTTAGCAACACACAACAAAATGTGGAGGAACTCAGCAGGCCAGGCAGCATCTATGGAAAAGAGTAAACAGTCATCGTTTCAGGCCAAGACCCTTCTTCAGGACTGAGAGGGAAGGAGGGAAGATGACTGAATTAAGAGTTGGGAGAAGGGGGAGAGAGGCGAGCTGGTAGGTGAAGCCAGGTGGGTGGGAAAGGTCAATAGCTGGAGAAGGAAGAATCTGATAAGAGAGGAGAGTGGACAATAGGAGAAAGGGAAAGAGGAGGTGACCCAGGGGGAAGTAATAGGCAGGTGAGAAGAAGTAAAAGGACAGAGTGGGTAATAGAGGAAGTGGGAAGGGGAAATTTTGTTCACCGGAATGAGAAATCAATATTCAGACTATTTGGCTGGAGGGAACCCAGATGGAAGTTAAGGCTGCTCCTCCACTTTGAGGCTGTACTGGACTCAGCAGAAGATGTGCCTCTGCCACAGCTGTTCTCAGGATGCAGCTTTCCAGTCCAGCACTTCAGGGATGTCCTCCTCCTTTGTAGAACAGGTTTCACTCCCTCTCCTACTGATGTTTCCCTCTCCTGTATCTCTTCCATTTCCCATACATCTGCTCTCACCCCATCTTCCCACTGTTGCAATAGTGATAGAGTCCCTCTTGTCTTCAGCCCCCACCCCATCAGCCTCCGCATCCAACACGTTATCCTCCGCAACTTCTGCAAAGGGATCTGACCACCAAGTACATCTATTCCTTTCACCCGCTCATCCACCCCCCAGCTTTCTGCAAGGATCACTCCCTCAACAATTCCCTTGTCTATTTGACCCTCCCCACAAATCTCCCTCCAGGCACCTATCCCTGCAAGCGGCCAAGTGCTGGATCTGGCCATACATCTCCCCCCTCACCTCCATTCAGGGCCCAAAAGAGTCCTTCCAGGTGAGGGAACACTTTGGGGTCGTCTATTGTGTCCTGTGTTCCTGATGCAGTCTCCTCTACACTGGTGAGACCTGTCGTAAATATGGGGACTGCTTCATCGAGCACCTCCACACCATCTGCCACAAATGGGATTTCCTGACGCCCAAACATTTTAATTCTGATTTCCTTTTCCATTCCAAAGTATCGGTCCATGGTCTGCCCTTTTGCCAAGATGAAGCCACCCTCAAGGTGGAGGAGCAACACCTTATATTCTGAGTGGGTAGCCTCCAACCCGCTGGTATGAATGTCGATTTCTCCTTCTGGTGAACAAAATTCAACCCTCCCACTTCCTCTATTGCCACTCTGACCTTTTACTTCTTGTCACCTGCCTATTCTTTGCGTCCCCAGCAGTTTCCCTTTCTCTGATTGTCCACTATCCTCTCCTAGTAGATTATTTCTTCTCCAGCACTTGACCTTTCCCACCCGCCTCTCTCCCCTCCCCCAACTTTCAATTGTACAATAGATAGTCAGGGTGGTGCCCAGGGAGTGTTGTACAGTGGATGGTCAGGATGGTGCCCAGGGAGTGTTGTACAGTGGATAGTCAGGATGGTGCCCAGGGAGTGTTGTACAGTGGATGGTCAGGATGGTGCCCAGGGAGTGTTGTACAGTGGATAGTCAGGATGGTGCCCAGGGAGTGTTGTACAGTGGATGGTCAGGATGGTGCCCAGGGAGTGTTGTACAGTGGATAGTCAGGGTGGTGCCCAGGGAGTGTTGTACAGTGGATGGTCAGGATGGTGCCCAGGGAATGTTGTACAGTGGATAGTCAGGATGGTGCCCAGGGAGTGTTGTACAGTGGATGGTCAGGATGGTGTCCAGGGAGTGTTGTACAGTGGATAGTCAGGATGGTGCCCAGGGAGTGTTGTACAGTGGATAGTCAGGGTGGTGCCCAGGGAGTGTTGTACAGTGGATGGTCAGGATGGTGCCCAGGGAGTGTTGTACAGTGGATAGTCAGGGTGGTGCCCAGGGAGTGTTGTACAGTGGATGGTCAGGATGGTGCCCAGGGAGTGTTGTACAGTGGATAGTCAGGGTGGTGCCCAGGGAGTGTTGTACAGTGGATGGTCAGGATGGTGCCCAGGGAGTGTTGTACAGTGGATGGTCAGGATGGTGCCCAGGGAGTGTTGTACAGTGGATGGTCAGGATGGTGCCCAGGGAGTGTTGTACAGTGGATGGTCAGGATGGTGCCCAGGCAGTGTTGTACAGTGGATAGTCATGATGGTGCCCAGGGAGTGTTGTACAGTGGATGGTCAGGATGGTGCCCAGGGAGTGTTGTACAGTGGATGGTCAAGATGGTGCCCAGCTGTGCTCTCCATCAAGATTATGCCTCAGATTTAGTTGTTTTTATAAGTTCATAGGGATGGCTTTGGGGACAGAGTGGGAAGTTAATCATCAGGTTAGGGTATAGGGAGAGAAATGTGGAGGAAATAGAGGTCAGGCTACCACTCCACCTTTGAAAGCTAGCAATGTGGTGGGTGAGAAGGAACATCGGGAGACCAGGCCTTTTGAAGATGTCCTTGATGGTGGGGAGGCCAGTGACCATGGTGGAGCTGGTTGAGTTTCCAACCCTCAGCAGCTTTTTTCAATCTGGTGCTTTGGCATCTCCACATCAGACAAAGATGCAACCAGTTACAATGCTCTCCACAGTACGCCTATAGAAATCTGCTGTGTCTTCAGTGGATACAGCCCAGTCCATGACAGGAAAAACCCTCCCCACCATTAAACAGATCTACAAGCAGCATCCATCATCCATCCAGTCCGTGCTCTCTTCTCACTGCTGCCATCGGGAAGGAGGTACAAGAGCCTTCGGTCCCACACTACCCTTCAAACCATCAGGCCCCTGAACCAGTGTGGATAACTTCAATTCCTATCTCAGTGTTTCTTAAATGGCTGTAATATATCTGACTCTACCACCTCCCTGGAAGGGTGTTTCATGCATCCACCATTCCCTGTGTAAAGAAATTTCCTCTGACATCCAGCCTATACTTTCCATCAATCACCTTAAAATTATGCTCCCTAGTGTTAGCCACTTATATATTTATTTAATGAGATACAGTGTGGAACAGATCCTTCTTGCTCTTCCACCAATCCCTTGATTTAATCCTAGCCAGATCACAGAACAACTTACAACGCCCCTGGTATTAGCCACTTCCACCCTGAGGAAAAGGTCTCTGGCTGTCGACTCGATCTATACTCCTTACTATCTTGTACACCTCCATCAAATCACCTCTCATCCTCCTTCACTCCAAAGAGAAAAGTCCTCGTTCACTCAGTCGATTATCATTAGACATTAATCCAGGCAGCATCCTGATAAATCTCCTCTGCACTCTCTCTAAAGCTTCCACATCCCCTTCTGAGAATGAAGTGACTAGAACCACCAACCCCTGGCCCTGTCGTCCACACATCGGGACCACGTGAAGATTATAAAGGGGGGTTGTGGCTGGAGGGAATGGAAAGAATGAAGGAGAATTTAGAGGTAGGAGAGGATAGACTGGGATGGAGGGAAGAGGAAAAGGGGAGAATAGGCATCGGGGAAGGGGCAGTGGAGGGAGACCAGAGTGGGGGTTGATAGAAATGTCTGGACTGTGGGATGAAGAGGGGGGGATGCTGAGAGGGAGTGATAGTTAGGAGAGTGGGGAGGTTACTGGAAGTTACCCCGTAGACCACGCATTGCCATGACTTGGAAATACATTGCTGCTCCTTCAGTGTCACCGGGTCAAATTCCTGGAACTCCGGAACATCATTGTGGGTTTCCCCACACTGCAGCAGTTGAAGAAGTCAGCTCATCATCACCACCACCTTCTCAAGGGAACCGCTGGTGGAGATGTTAAACACTGGCTCAGTCTCTGAAACTCACGTCCCATTGATGAATAAAAAGAAGTATTGTTGCCCAGGGGTTGCTGAGGGTGGAAGTGCAGATGGTGGTTGTGGTTGGCAGAGAAAGAGGATGGGGAACGTGAGCTGTACATTAACACTGAACATCGTTCTGTCCCTCAGTCACAGACTCCACACTCGGTGATCCGTGTGTAACCCACACCGTCCTGGATCAGCCCTGGAGGAGCACGAATTGTAACAACACTGAGTGTACCGGTGGACAATGGATGGGTGATGGAAATCTTGAAGTGGGATGGTACAGATTTAACAGGTAAAGTGAGGAGATAATCACTGAGAAACTGGACACAGATGGGAATGTAAACAGGGGAACAAGGGGTGTGTGAATGGGAAATGCAGGGAGACCGGGATCATCAGTGACTACACTGAGATAGGGAGTAAATACAGGGAGAGGAGAGATCCCACATTCTCGGGGAAGAGACAAGGGGGAGGTACAACAGACAGGGAATTCCCAGGATTGAAGTGTTATTGACCAGAGACAGGGTACAGACAGGGTGAGTGTAATTTCCCATGTCTCTCTGAGTGAATAACCTCCCTCAGATCAGGGACTGACTCTCTGGTTGTTGTTTCAGTTCCGGAGGATGGAAGATTCCTGAGTCGGTCATTCCACATTCTCGCTGCTCTGGGAAGTACTCAGGCTGGTTAAACGGTAGGGTCAGAGTTTACATCAGTGGGGCTCTGTTATTTTTGGGGAGGGTCAAACTGATAACCCAGATCTCTTCAGAGGGCCCGAGCATGGACACAGAACCCCATCTCCCTGCAAGGTCTCCCCACAGTCGCTCAGACCGCTCTACGGTCCTGTATCGTCATGGAGTCCGGTGGAGGAGTGCCAACTTCCTGGAGTTGGGTTACAGAACTGATCTGCCCACTGACCCCATTCTGGATACGACCCGGAGGAGTATCAACGACCCCAGACACATTTCAGTGGTGTGGCAATCTCCAGGAAGTTGGGGGAGTCTGCAGACATCATCGTTCACCAATTAGTGGGATAAATTAATGGTTGCCATGGTAACGTAGTGGTTAGCGCGTCACTATCACAGCTCGGGGTGTCGGAGTTCAGAGTTCAATTCCAGCGTCATCTGTAAGGGGTCTCTGTCCATCCTCCCCATGGAATGCATGGGTTTTCCCCAGGTTCTCCGGTTTCCTCCCACGGTCCAAAGACGTACCGGGTGGGTTCATCAGTCACTGTAAATTGTCCCATGATGACGATCGGGTTAATTGGAGTTGTCGAGGGTTGTTGGGGTCTCATGGGTCAAAGGGTCAGAAAGGCCGATTCCACCCTTTCTCTCTAAATAAATCGGTAATTTAATTTACTTAACAGTCTCTTCAATTGTGGAGAAAATGTCTGGAAATATGAATAATCCTGGAATATACAGACCAGTCAGTCTCCGGTCATTGGTGGGGAAGCAAGTGGAGAGGATTTGTGATCATTTAGAAGATTGAGGGTGATTTAGGACAGTGAACCTTTCTTTGTGTGGGGCAAATTGTGACTTAGTAACTTGCTTGAGTTTTTCGAGGGGTTGACGGATAATTGATGAATGTAGAGCTGTGGATGTTGTCCTCAAGGACTTTAGAGCATAAATTTGTAAGATAAAGGAGCAGTATTCAGCTATTTGGACTTTGAGTCTGCAACACCATGGCTGATTCATTTTCCCTCTTAATCCCATTCTAATGCCTTCACCCTGTAACATTTGACACTGTCAGGATTCAAGAACTTGTCAACCTCAGTTTGAAATATACCCAATGATGTGGCTTCCACAGCCATCTGTGGCAATGAATTCCACAGAATCACTGTCCTCTGGCTAAAGAAATTGGTCCTCATCTCTGATCTAGAGGGAGGTTTTTGTGTTGTGAGGCTGTGCCCTAAGATCCCAGACTCCCCCACTATAGGAACCATCCTCTCCATGTCCACTCTATCCAGGCCTTTCAATATTCAATGTGTTTCAATGAGATCACCAGACGTTTGACAAGGTCCCTCATGGGAGGCTCATTCAGAAGATTAAGGTGCTGCTGTGGGGAGGGTGGGGTGGAGAGGGAGAGGGCAGCAGCTCAGTGCTGACTGAGGCCGGACCGGACCGTGGGTTGTGAACCACTGATTTACAGTGGGTCCTGATTCACAATCCCTGCTGTAATGTGGGACCGGGTACATTTTACAGTGTTTATAAATCTCTTTCCAGGTCCCCATCCCAATGTGGGAGAGGGGGAGGTGACCAGAACCGTCTGCTTCACCAGGGCTCGATACACCTGTTACTGGAGACGGGAGATCAGGGTGAAGAACTGTTCCAGTTACTTTGTGTATCGGCTGAAGCCGGCACCCTGGTATTACTGGAGTAACGCTGTGTACTGTACAGGTAGGTCACCGTTCCCCGGTGACACAGCAGTGTGGTAGTTGTGGGGAAATTCTGGGATGTCCTGAGACACCAACACACACCACGGGCTGAGTTTTCCAGTCGGCTGCCCTGCCCGTGGTCTGTGATCACCTTTCCCGTATCCCCCTTCACACCTGGGTCAGAATGAAACTGCCCAGTCTGACCTGAGACAGAGATCATAGAACACAGAACAGTACAGCACAGCACAGGCCCTTCGGCCCACAGTGTTGTGTCAGCTGCCGGGAGAGTGTCTACCTATCCCCTGGAGTGAGGGAGGGTGAGACTGACAGGAAAGGGTGGGAGCAGGGGTGAGAGTGAGGGGAGAGGGGAGAGTGATGTACCAAGCGGAGAGGGAGACAGTGAGAGTCCAAGCGGAGGGGCAGATAGGGAGAGGCCCAGGTAGGCAGAGGCAGAGGCAGAGGGAAAGGGGGGCAGGGAGAGGCCGAGGGGAGTGAGACGTAGGGGAGAGGCCGAAGGGATGGAAAGACAGGGAGGGGGAGAAAGTGAGGGGCCGAGAGGAGGAGCAGATAGGAAGAGACCGAGATGAGGCGGAGACAGTGGTAGCCGAGGGGAGGGGGAGACGGAGAGACCGAAAGGATGGAAATACAGTGAGAGGCCGAGGAGATGGGGTCCAGGGAGAGGAAGAGGGGAGGGGGAGATGGAGAGACCGAGGGGATGGGGAGACAGTGAGAGGTCGAGGAGATGGGGTCCAGGGAGAGGACGAGGGGAGGGGGAGACGGTGATACACTGACGGCAGGGGGAGACGGAGATGCTGAAAGGGAGGGGCCGAGCAGCGAGTGAGACTCTTGGCAACGTGGAGGATCAGAGCTAACTTGGGGTCCGAGTCCATAGGACACTCAAAGCTGCTGCGTAGGTTGACTCTGTGGTTAAGAAGGCATACATATTGGCCTTCAGCAACCGTGCCATTGAGTTTAAGAACCGAGAGGTAATGTTGCACTTATCTAGGACCCTGGTCAGACCCCACTTGGAGTACTGTACTCCGTTCTGGTCGCCTCACTACAGGAAGGATGTGGAAAACATAAAAAGGGTGCAGAGGAGATTTACAAGGATGTTGCCTGGATTGGGGAGCATGCCTTATGAGAATAGGTTGAGTAAACTTGGCCTTTTCTCCTTGGAGCGACAGAGGATGAGAGGTGACCTGATAGAGGTGTATAAGGTGATGAGAGGCATTGATCGTGTGGATAGTCAGAGGCCTTTTCCCAGGGCTGGAATGGCTAACACGAAAGGGCACAGTTTTCAGGTGCTTGGAAGTAGGTACAGAGGAGATGCCAGGGGTAAGTTTTTTACTCAGAGAGTGGTTGGTGTGTAGAATGGGCTGCCAGTGATGGTGTTGGAGGTGGATACGATAGGGTCTTTTAAGAGACTCCTGGACAGGTACATGGAGCTCAGAAAAATAGAGGGCTATGGGTAATCCTAGGTAATCTCTCAGGTAAGCACATGTTCGGTCCAGCTTTATGGTCTGAACGACCTGTATTGTGCTGTGGGTGTTCTATATTTCTAGAGCTGAGTAGGTTAAAATATTGACACAACGGTGTGGGCTGAAGGACCTGTACTGTGTTGTAGAGTTCGATGTTCCATGTGTCATAGTGTGCCAGTGAACGAGTGGGAAGGCTTTGGTTAAACAGCCAGAAGCATAGATAAGAAGAGGGAAGCCCTTGTTTTCAGTGCAGAGTATTTAGGAAGTAATGCTCCTCCTGTGAGATGTGGGAATTCAGGTTACCTGACTGTTTCCCTGATGACTGCATCTATGGGAAATGCACCCAACTTCAGCACCTGACTGACCGGGTCACGGAGCTGGAGTTGGATGTAATTAGGATCATCTGGGATGCTGAAGATAACATCGATGAGATATTTGAAGACGTGGTCACACCCGGACAGCAGATGGGTGACCATCAGGAGAGATGAGGGGATTAGGAAGTCAGTGCAGGGTTCCCCTGTGGCCATTCCTGCTTCCAGCAATCCCCCTATTTATCCCCTCACCTCATCACAAGACACTTTACAATGCCCAATTAAACTGCCAACTGGTACTCCTTTGGACTGTGGGAGGAAACCGGAGCACCCGGAGGAAACCCACGTGGTCACAGGGAGAACGTACAAACTCCTTACAGGCAGTGGTGGGAATTGAACCCGGGTCACTAGTAATGTAAAGAGTTGTGTGAACCACTGTGCTACCTTGCTGTCCCCTGGGTATTAGCCACTTCCTGGGAAAAAGTCTCTGGTTGTTCACCCGATCTATGTCTCTTACCATCTTGTACCCCTCTATCAAGTCACCTCTCATCCTCCTTCACTCCAAAGAGAAAAGCCCCAGCTCACTCAGTGGAGTTTGATAAGAGATCAATCCAGGCAGCATCCTGATAAATCTCCTCTGTACCCTCTCTGAAACATCCACATCCTTCCTTCACTGATGGTTGCTGAGGGTGGAAGTGCAGATGGGGGTTGTGGTTGGCAAGAAAGAGGATGGGGAACGTGAGCTGTACATTAACACTGAACATTGTTCTGTCCCTCAGTCACAGACTCCACACTCGGTGATCCGTGTGTAACCCACACCGTCCTGGATCAGACCTGGAGGAGCACGAATTGTAACAACACTGAGTGTACCGGTGGACAATGGATGGATGATGTAAATCTTGAAGTGGGATGGTACAGATTTAACAGGTAAAGTGAGGAGATAATCACTGAGAAACTGGACACAGAAGGGGAATGTAAACAGGGGAACAAGGGGTGTGTGAATGGGAAATGCAGGGAGACCGGGATCATCAGTGACTGCACTGAGATGGGGAGTAAATACAGGGAGAGGAGAGATCCCACATTCTCACGGTAGAGACACGGGGGAAGTACAGCAGAGAGGGAATTCCTAGGATTGGGGATTATTGACCAGAGACAGGGTACAGACCGGGTGAGTGCAATTTCCCATGTCTCTCTGAGTGAATAACCTTACTCAGATCAGGGACTGACTCTCTGATTGTTGTTTCAGTTCTGGAGGATGGAAGATTCCTGAGACGGTCGTTCCGGAGTATCGCTGCTCCGGGAAGTACACAGGCTGGTTAAACGGTAGGGTCAGAGTTTACATCAGTGGGGCTCAGTTATTTTTGTGGAGGGTCACAATAACAACCTGAATCTCTTCAGAGGCCCGAGCATGGACACAGAACCCATTTCCCTGAGAGGTCTCTCCACAGTCACTCAGACCGCTCTACAATCCTGTATCGTCATGGAGTCCGGTGGAGGAGTGCCAACTTCCTGGAGTTGGGTTACAGAACTGATCTGCCCACTGACCCCATTCTGGATACGACTCGGAGGAGTTTCAATGACCCCAGACTCATTTCAGTGGTGGGACAATCTTCAGGGAGTTGGGGAAGTCTGCAGACATCATCGTTCACCAATTAGTGGGAAAAATTATTTGTTGCCATGGTAACGTAGTGGTTAGTGCGTTGCTATTACAGCTCGGAGCGTCAGAGTTCAGAGTTCAATTTCAGCGTCATCTGTTAGGAGTCTCTGTCCGTCAAAGCCATTGATTTTCCCCGAGTTCTTCCCACAGACCCAATTCGTACTGGGTAAATTAATTAGTCATTGTAAATTGTCCCATGATGAGGATCAGGTTAATTGGGGTTGTCGAGGGTTATTGGGGTGTCATGGGTCAAAGGGTCAGAAAGGCCGACTCCACCCTTTCTCTCTAAATAAATTGGTAATTTTATTTACTTAACATTCTCTTCAATTGTGGAGAAAATGTCTGGAAATATGAATAATCCTGGAATATACAGACCAGTCAGTCTCAGGTCATTGGTGGGGAAGCAAGTGGAGAGGATTCTTACGGACAGGACACGATCATTTGGAAGATTGAGGGTGAATTAGGAACAGTGAACATTTCTTTGTGTGGGGCAAATTGTGACTTATAACTTGCTTGAGTTTTTGGAGGGGTTGACAGATGATTCATGAAGGTAGAGCTGTGGATGTTGTCCTCAAGGACCTTAGACCATAAATTTATCAGACAAAGGAGCAGTATTCAGTGATTTGGCCTTTGAGTCTGCAACACCATTCCATCATGGCTGATTCATTTTCCCTGTTAATCCCATTCTAATACCTTCTCCCTCTAACATTTGACACTCTCATGATTTAAGAACCCGTCAACCTCAGTTTTAAATATAACCAGTGACATGGCTTCCACGGCCTTCTGTGGCAATGAATTCCACAGATTCACTACCTTCTGGCTAAAGAAATTCGTCCCATCTCTAATCTAGAGGGAGGCCCTTGTGTTGTGAGGCCCCCTGGTCCCAGACTCCCCCAGTGTAGGAAATTTCCTCTCCATGTCCACTCCATCCAGACATTTCAATATTCGACTTTTTCAGTGAGATCGCCCAGATGTTTGACAAGGTCCCTGATGGGAGGCTCATTCAGAAGATTAAGGTGCTGCTGCGGGGAGGGTGGGGTGGAGAGGGAGAGGGCAGCAGCTCAGTGCTGACTGAGGCCGGACCGGACCGTGGGTTGTGAAACACTGATTTACAGTGGGTCCTGATTCACATTCCCCGCTGTACTGTGGGACTGGGTACATTTTACAGTGTTATAAATCTCATTCCAGGTTCCCATCCCAACGTGGGAGAGGGGGAGGTGAGCAGGACCGTCTGCTTCACCTGGGGTGAAAACACCTGTTACTGGAGACGGGGGATCAATGTGAAAAGCTGTTCCGGTTACTTTGTGTATTGGCTGTGGCCAACACCCTGGTATTACGCTGTGTACTGTACAGGTAGGTCACCGTTCCCCAGTGACACAGTAGTGTGGTAGTTGTGGGGAAATTCTGGGACGTCCTGAGTCACCAACACACACCACAGGGTGAGTTTTCCAGTCGGCTGCCCTGCCCATGGTCTGTGATCACCTTTCCCGAATCCCCCTTCACACCTGGGTCAGAATGAAACTGCCCAGTCTGACCTGAGACAGAGATCATAGAACACAGAACAGTACAGCACAGCACAGGCCCTTCGGCCCACAGTGTTGTGTCAGCTGCCGGGAGAGTGTCTACCCATCCCCTGGAGTGAGGGAGGGTGAGACTGACAGGGAATGGAGGGAGCAGTGGTGAGAGAGAGGGGAGAGGGGGAGTGATGCACCAATAGGAGAAGGAGATGGAGGGAGACAATGGGGAGAGGAAGATAGGGAGAGGCCGAGGGGAGGGAGAGACAGGGAGAGGCCGAGGGGTGAGGGAGACAGAGGGGCTGACAGGGAGGGGCCAAGACCGGGAGAGGTGGAGGGTACGGTGATATGCTGAGCGTCCGAGGGGAAGGGGAGATAGGGAGCCAACGAGGGGATGGTCCGAGGGGACGAGGAGATGGGGACAAGCCCTGGGGAGTGGGAGACAGGGAAGAGGCCCAGAGGAAGTGGAGGTAGCCAAGAGGCCCAGTGGAGTGGGAGAGGCCGGGGGCGAGTGGGAGACAGGGAGAGGCCCAGGGGAGGAGGAAGTAGCCGAGGGAAGGGTGTGGTAGCGGAGAGGCCGCAGGGAGGAGGAGATGGGGAGAGACCGCGGGAGAGTCCAGGGGTAGGGGGAGACGGGGAGCGTCCGTGGCGAGTGGGACATGGAGACATTCCTGGGGGAGGGGTAGGTAGCTTTTTTTTTAGCATGTCGCACCAGACAGTCAGCCATTCTTGTCTGGCGTGTGGTGTCAGGATTGGTCTCCTTTTGGATTAACCAGGTCAGTATATGAACATTCCTGACTCAACCCTTTTTGTTTCAGGAGGCCAAGTGGCCAGCTCATCGCTCAACCCGGCAGGGATAGAAAGCGTGCCCGGGGGGTGGCCCGACTCAGATTCGAACTCGGGAGCCTCCGCTCAGGAGTCCGTCGCTGATGCCACTGTGCCACCAGCCGGTAGGTAGCTTGGAGTCCCAGGGGTGGGGGAAGACATTGAAGAGGCCCTGAGTAGGTGGAGGCAGTAAAGAGGTCGAGGGGACGGGGAGAAGAGAAGAGGTCCTCGGGAGTGGGAAGAGGCCCGGGGGGGGGGTGGGGAGGTAGCTGAGGGGAGGGGGAGATGGGGAGAAGGCTGGGGCAAGGGGTAGCCAAGAGGCTCAGGTGAGATGGAGGTAGCTGAGGGGAGGGAGAGGGGGAGAGGCCCAGTGGAGTGGGAGACAGGGAAGAGGCCCGGAGAGGGGAGTGGGAGACGGAGAGGCCCAGTGGTGTGGGAGACAGGGAGAGGCCCGGGGAGGGGAGGTAGCTGAGGAAGGGTGTGGTAGCAGGGAGGCCTCGGGGAGGAGGAGACGGGGAGAGGCCGTGGGGCAGGGGTGTGGTGATATCACATGCAATGATGTGCGAGTACCTGATTGGAGAGACTGAGCATGCGCGGGTTTGCCAGAATGTTTCAGCACGTGGTGGGGTTGAGACATATTTCTTTAGTACTGTAAATAAAGTTCTTTAATTCTTCCAAAATATGAGTCTTCGCTGTTAACCCACGGTACGTTTGAAAAGTAGAAATATAGCAAGGGGGAGAAGGGGAGAGGCCGAGGTGAGGGAAGGTGGAGGTAACGAAGAGGCCCAGAGGAGGGGGAGACAGGAAGAGTCCTAGGGGAGAGGGAAGTATGGGAAAGGCCCAGGGGATGGGGAGGCAAGGGCAGGCTGAGGGTAGTGGGTGACAGGGAGAGGCCGAGGGGAGGGGGTGATCGTTCGAGGGGAGGGGGAGACGGAGACGCCGAAAGGTAGGGGCCGAGGGGAGGAGGAGTTGGGGAGAGTCCGAGGGAAGGGGGGGTTCTGAGACTCTCGAAATAGCAATAAATAATGAGAACATGAAATAACAAGATAAAGTCCTTAAATTGAGATCATTGATTGTGGGAACATCTGAAGGGATGAGTGTTTGGGTGTTTCTGATTTGTTTTTTATCTGGTTCAGTACAACATTGTGGGCCGAAGGGCCTGTTTCTGTGCTGTACTGTTCTATGTTCCATGAACTAGAACACAGAATCAGAATCAGGTTCATTATCACTGACAAATGTCATGAATTTTGTTGTTTTGCAGCAGCAGTACAGAGCAATACACAAGTTACAATCACAAATATATAGAAAATAAATATGTAGTGTAGAAAGAGAGCGAAAATAGTGAGGTAATGTTCATGGGTTCACTGTCCGTACAGAAATCTGATGGTGGAGGGGAAGAAGTTGTTACTGAAATGTTGAGTCAGTGATAGACTGAGGGGAGGTGGAGATAACGAGAGTCCGAGGGGAACGGGGAGACGGAGAGACATATGTACTCCCCCCGGACTCTCCCACTCCACTAGGCCTCTCAGTGTCTCTCTCTTTCCCCTCGCCCTCTTCGCTACAAACCCCTCCCCTGGGCCTTTTCCCAGTCTCCCACTCCCCTGGGCCTCTTCCCTCTCCCTTCACTCTCCCCCAACCTCTCTCAGCACTCAGTCTCTCTCTACTTCTCTCCCCACATGGTCACTGCCTAACTCCCCCTCCCCTTGGCCTCTCCCTCACTCCCCCTCCCCTCGGCCTCTCCCTCACTCCCCCTCCCCTCGGCCTCTCCCTAACTCCCCCTCCCGACTTCCCCTCCCCTCGGCCCCTCCCTGACTCCCCCTCTCCTCGGCCCCTCCTGAGTCCCCCTCCCCTCGGCCTCTCCTGTCCCTCCTCTCTGGTGGTAATAGGAAGAGGGCATGTCCTGGGTGGTGGGGGTCCTGACTGACGGATACTGTCTTTTTGATTTCTATTGCACATTGGTTGTTTGTCAGTCTTTGTGTGTTTCATCGATTCTATTGATCATGGACTCTGGGGGCTTTGCTATTGCTTGCATGGTGCGTGGTGGGGGCCTGTTTCGTGGATGTCTGCGAAGAGTAAGATTTTCAGGTTGCACCAAGTCAGCGGAAGTTGTGAGTTTGATAAGGGTATCGTTGATGACCTGGGACTCGGGACAGCTGGCGTTAACAGGATTCCCTGTGAATGAGGAGCAGCGTACTCGGCCAGACGGGACACATGGTGGAAACCCGTATCATGGAGCATCGGAAGTCTACTGTTTGGGTTACCCGGAGAAATCAGCGGTAGCAGAACATTGCATTCGCAGTGACCACAGGATTGACTTTGAGAGCACAGAACTACTGTGCCAGCCAGTGCCATTTGAGACCAGCTGGTGAAGTAAGACGAGAGAATAAGAATTTAAACAAAGATGAAGGTCTCACTCAAAGTGAGAACTGGAAAACGACTTTAAACAAGGTGGGACAGCAGAAACCTGATTGGTTGAGGACTAACCAATCAGGAGGGACGGACAATGGGAGTTGAGTATCTGTACCACCAGAATGGACATGATGAAGTTGGCAGATTTTGGCATCAAAATGTTGGTTAAAATCGACACCGAACCCAGAAGGAAGCCTGAGAAGAGTTTATGTGTCATATTTCCACCAGGACAGCACTAGATCCTTTTTTGTATCGTAATTTTTAGCAACACACAACAAAATGTGGAGGAACTCAGCAGGCCAGGCAGCATCTATGGAAAAGAGTAAACAGTCATCGTTTCAGGCCAAGACCCTTCTTCAGGACTGAGAGGGAAGGAGGGAAGATGACTGAATTAAGAGTTGGGAGAAGGGGGAGAGAGGCGAGCTGGTAGGTGAAGCCAGGTGGGTGGGAAAGGTCAATAGCTGGAGAAGGAAGAATCTGATAAGAGAGGAGAGTGGACAATAGGAGAAAGGGAAAGAGGAGGTGACCCAGGGGGAAGTAATAGGCAGGTGAGAAGAAGTAAAAGGACAGAGTGGGTAATAGAGGAAGTGGGAAGGGGAAATTTTGTTCACCGGAATGAGAAATCAATATTCAGACCATTTGGCTGGAGGGAACCCAGATGGAAGTTAAGGCTGCTCCTCCACTTTGAGGCTGTACTGGACTCAGCAGAAGATGTGCCTCTGCCACAGCTGTTCTCAGGATGCAGCTTTCCAGTCCAGCACTTCAGGGATGTCCTCCTCCTTTGTAGAACAGGTTTCACTCCCTCTCCTACTGATGTTTCCCTCTCCTGTATCTCTTCCATTTCCCATACATCTGCTCTCACCCCATCTTCCCACTGTTGCAATAGTGATAGAGTCCCTCTTGTCTTCAGCTCCCACCCCATCAGCCTCCGCATCCAACACGTTATCCTCCGCAACTTCTGCAAAGGGATCTGACCACCAAGTACATCTATTCCTTTCACCCGCTCATCCACCCCCCAGCTTTCTGCAAGGATCACTCCCTCAACAATTCCCTTGTCTATTTGACCCTCCCCACAAATCTCCCTCCAGGCACCCATCCCTGCAAGCGGAGAAGTGCCGGATCTGGCCATACATCTCCCCCCTCACCTCCATTCAGGGCCCAAAAGAGTCCTTCCAGGTGAGGGAACACTTTGGGGTCGTCTATTGTGTCCTGTGTTCCTGATGCAGTCTCCTCTACACTGGTGAGACCTGTCGTAAATATGGGGACTGCTTCATCGAGCACCTCCACACCATCTGCCACAAATGGGATTTCCTGACGCCCAAACATTTTAATTCTCATTTCCTTTTCTGTTCCAAAGTATCGGTCCATGGTCTGCCCTTTTGCCAAGATGAAGCCACCCTCAAGGTGGAGGAGCAACACCTTATATTCTGAGTGGGTAGCCTCCAACCCGCTGGTATGAATGTCGATTTCTCCTTCTGCTGAACAAAATTCAACCCTCCCACTTCCTCTATTGCCACTCTGACCTTTTACTTCTTGTCACCTGCCTATTCTTTGCGTCCCCAGCAGTTTCCCTTTCTCTGATTGTCCACTCTCCTCTCCTGGTAGATTATTTCTTCTCCAGCACTTGACCTTTCCCACCCGCCTCTCTCCCCTCCCCCAACTTTCAATTGGACAATAGATAGTCAGGGTGGTGCCCAGGGAATGTTGTACAGTGGATGGTCAGGGTGGTGCCCAGGGAGTGTTGTACAGTGGATGGTCAGGATGGTGCCCAGGGAGTGTTGTACAGTGGATGGTCAGGATGGTGCCCAGGGAGTGTTGTACAGTGGATGATCAGGATGGTGCCCAGGGAGTGTTGTACAATAGATACTCAGGATGGTGCCCAGGGAGTGTTGTACAGTGGATAGTCAGGATGGTGCCCAGGGAATGTTGTACAGTGGATGGTCAAGATGGTGCCCAGGGAGTGTTGTACAGTGGATGGTCAGGATGGTGCCCAGGGAGTGTTGTACAGTGGATGGTCAGGATGGTGCCCAGGGAGTGTTGTACAGTGGATAGTCAGGGTAGTGCCCAGGGAGTGTTGTACAGTGGATGGTCAGGATGGTGCCCAGGGAGTGTTGTACAGTGGATGGTCAGGATGGTGTCCAGGGAGTGTTGTACAGTGGATGGTCAGGATGGTGTCCAGGGAGTGTTGTACAGTGGATGGTCAGGATGGTGCCCAGGGAGTGTTGTACAGTGGATGGTCAGGATGGTGCCCAGGGAGTGTTGTACAGTGGATGGTCAGGATGGTGCCCAGGGAGTGTTGTACAGTAGATAGTCAAGATGGTGCCCAGGGAGTGTTGTACAGTGGATGGTCAAGATGGTGCCCAGCTGTTCTCTCCATCAAGATCATGCCTCAGATTTAGTTGTTTTTATAAGTTCATAGGGATGGTTTTGGGGTCAGAGTGGGAAGTTAGTCATCAGGTTAGGGTTTCGGGAGAGAGATGTGGAGGAAATAGAGGTCAGGCTACCACTCCACGTTTGAAAGCTAGCAATGTGGCGGGTGAGAAGGAACATCGGGAGACCAGGCCTTTTGAAGATGTCCTTGATGGTGGGGAGGCCAGTGACCACAGTGGAGCTGGTTGAGTTTCCAACCCTCAGCAGCTTTTTTCAATCTGGTGCTTTGGCATCTCCACATCAGACAAAGATGCAACCAGTTACAATGCTCTCCACAGTACATCCATAGAAATCTGCTGTGTCTTCAGTGGATACAGCCCAGTCCATGACAGGAAAAACCCTCCCCACCATTAAACAGATCTACAAGCAGCATCCATCATCTATCCAGTCCATGCTCTCTTCTCACTGCTGCCATTGAGAAGGAGGTACAGGGGCCTTCGGTCCCACACTACCCTTCAAACCATCAGGCTCCTGAACCAGTGTGGATAACTTCAATTCGTATCTCAGTGTTTCTTAAATGGTCGTAATATATCTGACTCTACCACCTCCCTGGAAGGGTGTTTCATGCATCCACCATTCCCTGTGTAAAGAGCTTTCCTCTGACATCCAGCCTATACTTTCCATCAATCACCTTCAAATTATATATTTATTTAATGAGATACAGTGTGGAACAGATCCTTCTTGCTCTTCCACCAATCCCTTGATTTAATCCTAGCCAGATCACAGAACAACTTACAACGCCCCTGGTATTAAGCACTTCCACCCTGAGGAAAACGTCTCTGGCTGTCGACTCAATCTATACTCCTTACTATCTTGTACACCTCCATCAAATCACCTCTCATCCTCCTTCGCTCCAAGGAGAAAAGCCCTCGTTCATTCTGTCGATTATCATAAGACATTAATCCAGGCAGCATCCTGATAAATCTCCTCTGCACTCTCTCTAAAGCTTCCACATCCCCTTCTGAGAATGAAGTGACGAGAACCACCAACCCCTGGCCCTGTCGTCCACACATGGGGACCACGTGAAGATTATAAAGGGGGGTGGTGGCTGGAGGGAATGGAAAGAATGAAGGAGAATTTAGAGGTAGGAGAGGATAGACTGGGATGGAGGGAAGAGGAAAAGGGAAGAGTAAGCAACGGGGAATGGGCAGTGGAGGGAGACCAGAGTGGGGGTTGGTAGAAAGGTCTGTAGTGTGGGAGGAAGAGGGGGGGATGCTGAGAGGGAGCGATGGTTAGGAGAGTGGGGACGTTACTGGAAGTTACCCCGTAGACCACGCATTGCCATGATTTGGAAATACATTGCTGCTCCTTCAGTGTCACCGGGTCAAATTCCTGGAACTCCGGAACATCATTGTGGGTTTCCCCACACTGCAGCAGTTGAAGAAGTCAGCTCATCATCACCACCACCTTCTCAAGGGAACCTCTGGTGGAGCAGTTAAACACTGGATCAGCCTCTGAAACTCACGTCCTTTTGATGAATAAAAAGAAATATTGTTGCCCAGGGGTTGCTGAGGATGGAATTGCAGATGGGGGTTGTGGTTGGCAGAGAAAGAGGATGGGGAACGTGAGCTGTACATTAACACTGAACATCGTTCTGTCCCTCAGTCACAGACTCCACACTCGGTGATCCGTGTGTAAACCACACCGTCCTGGATCAGCCCTGGAGGAGCACGAATTGTTCCAACACTGAGTGTACCGGTGGACAATGGATGGGTGATGGAAATCTTGAAGTGGGATGGTACAGATTTAACAGGTAAAGTGAGGAGATAATCACTGAGAAACTGGACACAGAAGGGGAATGTAAACAGGGGAACAAGGGGTGTGTGAAGGGGAAATGCAGGGAGACCGGGATCATCAGTGACTACACTGAGATGGGGAGTAAATACAGGGAGAGGGGAGATCCCACATTCCTGGGGGAGAGACAAGGGGGAGGTACAACAGAGAGGGAATTCCCAGGATTGGGGGTTATTGACCAGATACAGGGTACGGGCAGGGTGAGTGTAATTTCCCATGTTTCTCTGAGTGAATAAACTCCCTCAGATCAGAGACTGACTCTCTGATTGTTGTTTCAGTTCCGGAGGATGGAAGATTCCCGAGATGGACATTCCACATCACGGCTCTGGAACATCACAACATCACGGCTCTAGAAGCAAGCCAGTCTGGTTAAACGGTAGGGTTGGGGTCTATGGACTGAAATGTGGAGAAAATGTCATGAAACAGGAATAATCCTGGAAACTACAGTGTGGAATGAGCTGCCTGAGCAGGTGGTGGATGCCATTTCAATTCCAACGTTGAAGAGAAGTTTGGATTGGTACATGGATGGGAGGGTATAGATTGCTGTGGTCCTGGTGCAAGATGATGTGAATAGGTAGTTTAAATTGTTCAGCACGAATTGGATGGGCCAAAGTGTTCTAGTTTTCTATGCCTCTATGATTTTAAGACCAGTAAGTCTCATGTCAGTGTTAGGGAAGCTAGTGGAGAGGATCCTGAGGGATAGGACTTTTAAGTTTTTGGAAAAACCCTGGTAAATTAGGGGCAGTCAACATTTCTTACTGCAGGACAAGTCATGACATATTGACTTGAGTTTTTCGAGGGGTTGACAGAGGCGATTGATGAAGGTAGAACTCTGGATGTTGTCCTCAAAGAATTTAGACCATAAGTTCATCAGACCGAGGAGCAGTCCCATTGAGTCTGCAACACCATTCCATCATGGCTGATTTATTGTCCTTTTCAACCCCATTCTCATGCCTTCTCCTGTAACCTTTCATACCCTCACAAATCAACAACCTACCAACATCCACTTTAAATATACCCAAAGACTTAGCCTCCACAGCTGCCTGAGGCAATGAATTCCAGAGATTCACCATCCTCTGGCTCAGGAAATTCCTCCTCATCTCTGTTCCAAATGGAGGTTCTTGTGTTCTGAGGCTGTGCCCTCTGGTCCTCGACTCCCGCACTGTAGGAAACATCCTCTCCATGTCCACTCCATCCAGACTTTCAATATTCGATAGGTTTCAGTGAGATCCCCCAGACGTTTGACAAGGTCCCTCATGGGAGGCTCATTCAGAAGATTAAGGTGCTGCTGCGGGGAGGGTGGGGTGGAGAGGGAGAGGGCTGACTGAGGCCGGACCGGACCGTGGGTTGTGAACCACTGATTTACAGTGGGTCCTGATTCACATTCCCCGCTGTACTGTGGGACCGGGTACATTTTACAGTGTTATAAATCTCATTCCAGGTTCCCATCCCAACGTGGGAGAGGGGGAGGTGACCAGGACCGTCTGCTTCACTGTGGGTGAAGACACCTGTTACCAGAGCCTAGAGATCAGGGTGAAAAACTGCTCCGGTTACTTTGTGTATTGGCTGGGGCCGGCACCCTGGAGTAACGCTGTGTACTGTACAGGTAGGTCACCGTTCCCCAGTGACACAGCAGAGTGGTAGTTGTGGGGAAATTCTGGGATGTCCTGAGTCACCAACACACACCACGGGCTGAGTTTTCCAGTCGGCTGCCCTGCCCGTGGTCTGTGATCACCTTTCCCGTATCCCCCTTCACACCTGGGTCAGAATGAAACTGCCCAGTCTGACCTGAGACAGAGATCATAGAACACAGAACAGTACAGCACAGCACAGGCCCTTCAGCCCACAATGTTGTGCAGACCTACTCTGAGATCAATCTCACCCTTCCCTCCTACATAACCCTCCATGTCTCTGTCATCCACATACGTATGAGTTTGTTAAACGCCCCGAATGTATCTGTCTGCTCCACACACCCACCACTCTCTGTGCAAAGAACTTAACCTCTGATATCCCACCCCATACTTTCTTCCAGTCACTTTAAAATGACTCCCCCTGGTATTAGCCGCTTCCTCCCTGGGGAAACAGTCTCTGGCTGTTCACTCAATCTATGCCCTTACCATCTTGTACACCTCCATCAAGTCCCCTCTCATCCTCCTTCACTCCAAAGAGAAAAGCCCTCACTCACTCCACTCACTCAAACTCTCCTCACAAGACCTGCTCTCTAATTCAGACATTGTCCTGGTAAATCTATTCTGCACTCTCTCTAAAGCTTCCACATCCTTCCTACAATGAGGTGACCTGAGACCCCCCCCCCCCCAATCCCTGGACTGCTCTGTCACACACAGGGACCACGTGAAGATCATTGGGGGAGGGGACGTTGAGGAGAATGGAGGGGTAGGAGGGGAATGACTGTGGTGGAAGGAATTGGGAAAATGGGGAGGAGGGAGACTGGTGGCGAGAGAAAGGGGAGTGAGGGAGAGGTAGGAGGAATGAGGGCAATAGAGGGAGATTGTTGGTGGGGATGGGAGAGATGTCTGGGGTACAAGATGGGGACTGGAGGAAGGAGGGGTGCTGAGAGGTAGCCATTGTGAGGGTGGTGGGGTGAGAGACGATGGATGCTGGACGGTCAACAGCTCAGGAATTGATGGTGGGGATCATTGAAGGGAATGCTGATCCCCACGGTCAGTCCCAGAATTTCATCTCGACTCCGAATGACGGGAGTCACCCATAGTGATGAAGATTTTGGATGAGACTCAGTGGTAGGAGGGAGGTACGATGTTTTGGTGATTTTCTCTCTCCCACGTCTCTGTTCCTTTATCCTAGACCTGGGGATTTCTCCAAGGGAACAGGCCAAAGGGTCATCAACTGGAGGGACCACCCAGGAACCGCCCTCTGTCCCATCGGGAGTCACATCCTTGGGTACCAAGTCCTGTGACTGGGGGAGGGGGGTCATTCCACAACTCTGTGACCTACAGGCTCTCGTGAGCTGATTCAGTCGTTATCTGTGTTTCTCAGTGGGATGTGAACGATGGAGTCCGTTCTATCCCCACTGACAATCTCAGGAGTACATGAGGTGATTCACTCATCCGGAATGACCTGCCTTGGATGGAGGTCGGTCTGGGAGACATGTGGAGACGGCTCAGTGACAGAGCAGGGGGGCTGAGACCTGGTGCTCAGGGGTGGAGGAAATGAAAGTGTCTGGTGGGTGAGGTTTGGAGTAACGTTCAGGCTGGATATTTTCACTATTTGTTTAATTGTTACCATCGCTGTCTGTAAGGAGTTTGTACATTCTCCCTGTGACTGTGTCGGTTTCCTCCCACATTACAAAGACGTCTGGGTTAGTAGGTTAATTGGTCACATGGGTGGTGGGGCTCGTTGGGCCAGTTACTGTGCTGTATCTCTAAATAATTGATGGCCCAGTCCATCACGGATAAAGCCCTCCCCACCATTGAGCATATCGACATGGAGTGTTGTCAGCATTCATCATCAGGAACCTCCACCACCCAGGACATGCTCTCTTCATGTTGTTGCCATCAGGAAGAAGGTACAGGAGCCTCAGGACCCACAGCACCAGGGTCAGGAACAGTTATTACCCCTCAGACATCAGGCTCTGGAACCAGAGGGGATAACTTCACTCAACACTCACCCCATTCCTCAACTGTTCCCACAACCTATGGACTCACTTTCAAGGACTTTTCACCTCATGTTCTCGATATTTATTGCTTATTTATATATTTTTCTTTTCTATTTGCACAGTTTGTTGTCTTCTGCACAATATCTGTCTGCATGGGTGTTAGAACAGCATGGACATGTTGGGCCGAAAGGACCCGTTACCCTGCTGTACCTTTCACTGAATGAGTAAATATTTTTAACTAATCTAAAGGAAATATAAGTTTTCCACTGGACTGTTGCTGTAAAACAACAAATTTCCGGTGATGTTAAATGGTGGTAATTAGTCTGATTCTGATTCTGAGGATATATAAAAATGTGTAGAAGATTACGAGGGGTACAGATAGGGTCGACTCAGAGTCAAAGTAAAATTTATTATCAAAGTACTTATTTGTCACCATATACTACCCTGAGATTCATTTTATTACAGTTATTTACAGGAAAATAAAGAAATACAACAGAATTTATGAAAAACTATACAAAAACAAAGACTGACAAACAACCAATGTGCAAAACAAGGCAAATTGTGGAAATAAAATGTTCAATAATAGTGAGATGATGAGTTGTAGATTCCTTGAAAGTGAGTCTGTTGGTTGTGGAATCAGTTCAGAGTTGATGTGAGTGAAGTTATCCACGCCGGTCAGGAGTCTGATGGTTGTGGGGTGATAAATGTTCCTGAAGCTGGTGGTGTGGGACCTCCTGCTGGAAATATTACCACTGATCAGGGGTGAATATAACTAGAGGACATAGATTTATGGTCAGTTGTAAGAGATTCAGGATCAGAATCAGGTTTATTATCACTAATGTATCTTGTGAAATTTGTTGTTTTTTGGCAGCAGTACAGTGCAAGACAGAAAATATTCCTGTACGTTCCAAACAAAAATAAACTAAATAAATAGTGCATAAAGAGGAATAGTGAGGGGTTGTGTTCACGAATTACAGAAGAACCCCAAAAGAATGAACGACAAAAAAACATTAGAACCCCAAAGGCCTCTCCCCCCCACAACACCAAGCGGCAGCATCAACAAATCAACCTTCCCCTCCACCCCTACCCATTTCAGCAAAAAAACCGTCACCACCCCCCACCCACCAAGCAACAGCAAAGTGGCCAAAGAGAGACCAGTGAAAGGGGAGACTGACAGTCACTGTGATGATGTTCCAGTCTGCTGCATCGCTTTTTGTTTCGAGATTCTCTGACTTGAGAATCGGCAGAAAACTCTCCCCACCACCGAGAGAGAGAGAGAGAGAGAGAGAGAGAGAGAGAGAGAGAGAGAGAGAGAGTGTGATCGCTCGACCACAGAGACCTCCATCCATACATCCACCACAGCAAAATCCTGATCTCATGGTCCTGGTCTCATGCGACACCTCAGTCAGCAATATCGGCCTGGAATCAGTTACCCACAGGGCCGCACCCCGGAGGCACCATCTTCCCAGCCGTGCGTGGAGAATGTGGGAAAACGGTCGGACGGGGAGCTCCAGGAGCGGGTGATCATCCGCCATAAAAAACAGTTTCAGTGCCGTTGCAGATCAGGACCTCGATAGAACCCCAGCCACCTTGAAAAGGGGAAAAGGAGACAGTAAAGAGAGGAATTTAAACTGTTTCCACAGATGAGCTCGAAGAAGCTTGGCGCCAACTTAACTTCACCTCTTGGTCACAGAGAGGAAGGGAGGAATGACTGTGAGGAGTTGCACGGTGACTGATGAGACATAGAAATGACCGGAGTGGGATTTGAGTAATTCAGTACGTGAACAGAAGGAAAACAGAAGAGAGGGATGGAGAGAGAGGTGGGATGCTGGAGTGGGAGGAATGAGGTGGGTGAAGAGAGAGTGATGACTGTGTAAGGAGAGTTGGGCAGAGAGATCAGTGAGAGTGACACTCCAACTGGAGGGAGGGAAGGAGAGACTGACAAGAGAGTGATGCAGACAGAGTGAATGCTGAGAGAGGGAGATGTGAGGAGAGGGATTTGAGAGATGTAACGTTCAGTTATATTAGCTCGTGTATGTCTAGGGGAAATCCAGCCCAGCACCCGCTTCAACACTCCCCACAGGGTCAGTTGCCGCCCGAATCAATCACAAACATCAATCATCAGCCAGCACACCCAGTAAATTTTAACAAATACACTTTATAGATATTACTAATTCTATGACATTAATATACATTTGATACAGAGAGGAAAGTAATGAAAAAAAAAGGCGCCAACACTTATCAAAGTCCAAGTTCTTCACGTGCTACGTTGGAACTCAATTCGACTTCAGATGACCACTCGAATTTCATCGACTCACGGCTCGGGACCACCCTGAGTGATCGATCGGAGCCTCTCCACACGTCCGCGGTCTTCCTCATCTCTCCTCCGACTTCCCGCCAAAACTCAGTCCACAGTCATATCATACAGCATTGCATCCGAAAACAAAACGATACATAACCACCCATTGGCTAATAGAACCCTGTTATCTCATTTTAAAGTAAACAAACTGCTAGCACAAACTCTCTTCAGCATTAAAGCACAACAAAGCCGCATTCCCCAGATTAACATAACAAAGTCGCCATTTTAAATGTAACAAAAGAAAGACCCCGTACAGAGACAAGGGTGGAGGTATTAAAGAGCAAAGGAAAGGGAAGTGTGTGTATTTCAGAGGACAGATTTGACCTGGACTTGAGCCTCCTGTTCCTGACATTGAGTTCCTACCTGATTGAACATAAAACTTGTTTACTACTTTACCCTTCTTTTGTATTTTTTCTTACTGCAGAATCTATGTCAGACACAAGTCGGGAACGCCAGGCATTGGTAACTGGAGAGCCTGGTCCAGGGTTGACCACCAGCCCTGCAGGGTCTGTGAGCTCAGGTACAGATTCCCAGTCAGACACAACTTGGGAAGCCCAGGAAACAATGACAGGAGAGCCTGGTCTGGGTTTGTCCACCAGCTCAGCAGGATCTCTGAGCTCAGGTATTCGTGATGGGGTTTGTGAGGGTAATGAATGGAACAACCTTTCCCTCCTTTAGTCCTAGATATTCATCTGGACTTTGTCTGAGAGACGTGTCCATTCACAAGAATTTTGGAAGGGAGAGGTGGTGAATGGTGACCAGATGGTTTTGGTTTCTTTTCAAATCAGAGACCTCTTTGTCAAATTGTTGTTCTGGTGGCTAACCAATTTAATTTGACTTACCATTTCCTTCTGATATGACTGTCCACCACCTCTACTGACTTAATGAGACCACCCCCAGGTTTGAAGAGCAACACTTCATAGTCTGTCGGGGTCACCACCAACCTGATGGCATGAATATCGATTTCTCTGACATTCAGCAAATTCTTCTCCCTCCCACTTCCCTCTTTATCCATTCCCATTCTGGCTTTCCTCTTAGCCCTTCCCCTCTCCTCATCTGCTAATCTCCTCCCTCTGGTCCCCCTCCTCCAACTCTTTAATCCATTGTGCACTGTCTTGTCTCGTTCGATTTCTCCTTCTTCATTCCTTTACCTGTTCCACATATCACCTCCCAGCTTCTCGCATCATCCTGCTCACTCACCCAGACATCATCTTGCTCACCTGGCTTCACCTATTACCTGCCAGCTTCAACACTTTCTACCTTCTTATTCTGGCTTCTGCCTCCTTCCTTTCCAGTCCTGATGAAGTAACTTGGCCCAAAACCTCAACTGTTTATTCTCCTCCAGAGGTGCTGCCTGACCTTCAGCATTTTCTGTGCATTGTTCTGGATTCCCAGTATCTGGAGAAATGCTCGTCTGTACAACTGCTTGTCCCTGTTGTGATGTTTAAGCTCTACCCATTTCCCATGTCTCTGTTACTTTGTTCCAGACCTGGAGACTTCAACACTGGAACAGTCTACAGGATTGTCTACTGGAGAACACACCCAGGAACTGTCCTCTGACCCAGTGGGAGACACATCCTCAGGTACCAAGTCTCGGTCTGTCTGTGTTCATTCAGTCTCTGTCACTCTGTGAGGTTGAACCTCGCATGGACCAGTTCACCTACTGGATGTACAGTGCATTGTGGGGAGGGGTGTGAATGATGGAGTCAGTGGTTCCTCTCTCCTGTCTGTTGGGTTGGGTTTGGTGAGTCGTGAGGGATGAGGCTCTGTTGGGGGTTGGAGAGAGTGGGGTGGGAGGAATGAACAGAGAGGGGTGGAGTGACTGAGAGTGACACAGGAGGATGGTCACAAGGAGAGGGGAGTGTGTGTATTCCAGAGGACAGATTTGACCTGGATTTGAGCCTCCTGTTCCTGCCATTGAGTTCATTCCTGATCGAACATAAAGCTTTTTCACTACTCTAACTTTCTTTTGTATATCTTCTGAATACAGATTCTCTACCGGACAAAACTGGGGAACCCCAGGTTTCACCAACCAGAGAACCTGGATCAGATTTGACCACCACCCCTGCGGGTTCTGTGAACACAAATAAAGATCCCCAGTCGGACACAACTCAGGAAGCCCAGGGAACAGTAACCGGAGAACCAGGTCCGGGTTTGACCACCACCCCAGCAGGGTCTGTGATCTCAGGTACAGATTTCCAATCTGATACAACTCAGGGTCCCCAGGTAGCAGCAATGGGAGAAATTGGTCCGAGTTTGTTCACCAGCCCAGCAGGGTCTGTGAGCTGAGGTATCTGTGGTGGGTGTGGGGAGGGGTGAATGAATGGAGCAATCTTTCCCCCCTTCTGTCCTTGATACTCACCTGGGCTTTGTCTGAGAGAAGTGTCTAGTCACAGGAGTTTTGGGAGGGAGAGTTGCTGAACAGGGACAGGATGGTTTTGGTTTATTTTCAAATCAGAAGCCTCTTTGTCAAATTGTTGTTCTGGTAGATACCCATTTTGATTCGACATCCTACTCCCATTCTGACATGACAGTCCATGACTGACACGATGAGAGCACCCTCAGGTTCGAGGAGCAACACCTCATATTCTGTCTGGGTAGCGTCCAACCTGATGGCATGAATATCGATTTTTCTAACTTTTGGTAGTTTCTCCTCTCTCCCACTTCTCTCTTTTCCATTCCTATTCTGGCTCCCCTTTTATTCCTTCTCTTCTCACCTGTCCATCTTTTCCGTCTGGTGCCCCTGCTCCATCTCTTTAATCCATTGTCCACTGTCCTGTCTCATTGGATTTCTCCTTCTTCACCTCTTTACCTCTTCCACATATCACCTCCCAGCTTCTCGCATCATCCTGTTCGCTCACCCAGACATAGTCTGACTCTTTTGGTTTCACCGATCACCTACCAGCTTGTACACTTTCCACCTTCTTATTCTGGCCTCTGCCCCCTTCCCTTCCAGTCCTGTTGAAGTGTCTCAGCCCAAAACATCGAATGTTTATTTTTCTCCAGAGGTGCTGCCTGACCTTCTCAGTTCCTTCCGTATTTTGTGTGTGTTGCTCTAGATTTACAGCATCTGCAGAATTCCTCGTTTGTTCACATTATTGTCCCCTGTTGCCTTGTTTAAGCTCTGCCCATTTCCCATGTCTCTGTTACTTTGTTCCAGGCTTGGAGACTTCAACACTGAAACAGTCTACAGGATTGTCTACTGGAGAACACACCCAGGAACTGTCCTCTGTCCCAGCGCGAGACACATCCTCAGGTACCAAGTCTCAGTCTGTCTGTGTTCATTCAGTGTCTGTCACTCTGTGAGGTTGAACCTCCCATGGACCAGTTCACCTACTGGATGTACAGTGCATTGTGGGGAGGGGTGTGAATGATGGGGTCAGTGGTTCCTCTCTGCTGTCTGTTGGGTTGGGTTTGGTGAATCGTGAGGGATGAGGCTCTGTTGGGGGTTGGAGAGAGTGGCGTGGGAGGAATGAACAGCGAGGGGTGGAGAGACTGAGAGTGACACAGGAGGATGGTCACAAGGAGAAGGGAGTGTGTGTATTTCAGAGGACAGATCTGACCTGGATTTGAGTCTCCTGTTCCTACCATTGAGTTCCTTCCTGGTCTAACGTAAAACTTGTTCAGTACTTTACCCTTCCTTTGTATATCTTCTTATTGCAGATTCCCAGTCAGATACAACTCGGGAACCCCAGGCATCAACAATCGGAGAACCTAGTCCAGATTTACCCTCCACCCCAGCATGGTCTTCAAGCTCAGAAGCAGATTCCCAGTCAGACACAACTCGGGAACCCCAGGGATCAGCGACTGGAGACCCTGGTTCAGGTTTGACCACCACCCCAGCAGGGTCTGTGAACTCAGGTATCCATGGTGGGGTCATGTTTCCCTTCTTCAGTCCCCAATATTCAGCTAGGCTTTGACTGAGAGTAGCAACTGGTCACAGACATTCACGAGGGAGAGTTGCTGAACAGGGACTGGATGGTTTTGGTATCTCTTCTGATCAGAGACCTCCTTTTCAAATTGTTGTCCCAGTGGCTACCCATTTCAATTCAACTTCCAATTCCCATTCCCACATGTCCGTCCAAGGCCTCTGCCATTGCCATGTTGAGGCCAATCCCAGATTGGAGCAGCAACACCTTATATTGTGTCTGGGTAGTGTCCAAACTGATGGCCTGAACATTGATTTCTCTAACTTCCAGTAACTTATGCCCCAACCCATTCCCTCTCTTTCCATCTCTTTTTGGCTCCCCTCTTAGCCCTTCTCTTCTGCTCACCTGCCCATCATCTCCCTCTGGTCCCCCTCCTCGACTCCTTTATTCTCTGGTCCACTGTCCTCTCTCTTTGGATTACTCCTTTTCAGCCCTTTACCTCTTCCACATATCACCTCCCAGCTTCTCAAATCACCCCCTCCCTCACCCACCCACCTGGCTTCACCTATCACCTGCCAGCTGTACTCCTCCCCACCTCTTTATTCTGGCTTCTTCCCCCTTCCTTTCCAGTGCTGATGAAGGGTCTCAGCCCAAAACATTCACTGTTTATTCCCCTGCAGAGATGCAGCCTGACCTGCTGAGTTCTTCCAGCATTTTGTGTGTGTTGCTCTGGATTTTCAGCATCTGCAGAATCTCTCATCTTTATGAATTATTGTCCCTGTTTAATCTCTGCCCCTCTACCATGTCTCTGTTACTTTGTTCCAGACCTGGAGGTTTCCACAATGGATCAGCCCGATGAATCATCTACAGGACAACCCACCCCATCACCATCCTCTGTCTCAGTGGGAGAGACATCCTCAGGTATGAGATCTTGTGTCCATCGGGGTCTCTCAGTCTCTCGCTCTGTGATGTCGAACTTCTCATAGACCAATTCAGCTGTTGGATGTGAATCGTAATGGGCTGCCAATGAGTGTTCAGTTATTCCTTCCCTCCTGTCTGTGTGAAGTTTCTGCTCTGTCCAAGTTGGTGTGCATTGTTGTGGTGACAAATATAAAACACAAAATAATTGATTCAGCCCCTTCAAGTCAGTATTTAGTAGATGTACTTCAGGCAGCAATTACAGCCTTGAGTCTGCGTGGAGAGGTCTCCATCAGCTTTGTACATCTGGAGACTGCAATTTTTCATCATTCTTCTTTACAAAACTGTTCAAACTCTTGTCAGATTGCATGGGGATCGTAAGTGAACAGCCCTTTTCAAGTCCAGGCACAAATGTACAGTTGGATTGAGGTCTGGACTCTTCCTGGGCCACCCCAGAACATTAACTTTGTTGTTTCTGGGCCATTCCTGTGTAGCTTTGGCTTTAAGATTGCGGTCATTGTCTTGCTGGAAAACAAATCTTCTC
The DNA here is from genome assembly GCF_963921235.1 of Mobula hypostoma. Classification (NCBI taxonomy): domain Eukaryota; kingdom Metazoa; phylum Chordata; class Chondrichthyes; order Myliobatiformes; family Myliobatidae; genus Mobula; species Mobula hypostoma. The sequence continues at coordinate 5,225,425 of NC_086127.1, read as the reverse complement.
CCAAGTTGCAGTTCTTTTGCACACTGTGTCAGGATTTCCCCCAGGATTTCCCTGTCTTTTGCTGCATTCATTTTACCTGCTACCTTCACAAGCCTTCCAGGGCCTGCTGGAGTGAAGCATCCCCACAGCACGATGCAGACACTACCGTGCTTCAGAGTAGGGATGGTGTGTTTTTGATGATGTGCGGTGTTTGACTTACACCAAACAGAGCATTTAGTCTGATGGCCAAAAAGAATTTTGGTTTCACCGGACCATAGAACCTTCTTCCAGCTGACTTTGGAGTCTCCCATATGCCCTCTGAGTTTTTTTCAACAGTGACTTTTTCTTTACCACTGTCCCATAAAGCTGCGACTGGTGAAACACCCGGGCAAGAGTTGTTCTATGCGCAGTCTCTCCCATCGCAACCACTGAAGCTTGTAACTCCTCCAGAGTTGTCATCGGTCTCTTGGTGGGTCGCTGTCTCGTCCCCTTCTTGCTCACTCTCTCAGTTTTTGAGAACGGCCTGCTGGAGGCAGATTTCTATTTCTGGATGATTGACTTAACTGTACTCCAGGGGATATTCAGTGACTTGGGAATTCTCTTGTTTCCATCTCCTGACTTGTGCTTTCCAATCACCTTTCTGTGGAGTTGTTTGGAGTGTTCTTTTGTCGTCTTGGTTTAGATTTTGCCAGGATACTTTCTCACCAACAGTTGGACCTTCCGATTCCAGGTGTATTTTACTGCAATCAGTTGAAACACCTTGACTGTACACAGGTCTCCAAAAACAGATTTCTGTTTAAAGAATTGTGCATGTATGTGTGCCGCAAAACAAATGAATTTCATGACATATGCTGGTGATATTAATTCTGACTCTGGATGGAAGACGTCATTGAAGATGAGAATGGCTGGATGTGGTGTGTGGGTGTGAAAGGAGGAGATGGGCATTTAGAGAGAGTGGTGTCGACTGTGCCTTACGAGACAGTAATGTAGGGGATGAGAGGTTTGATTTGTTAGACCCGTGATGTTTATTGGGTTCTTACGAACTGGTACCTCCCATTCTCTGCAGCCAGGTTCATCCTGACCAGCTTTTCAATGTCTTTTTCTGTAAACACTCACACGTCCCCACCCACCCTGTCTCTCTCCTTACAGATCCCCACTCGGACACAAATCAGAAACCCCAGGGAGCAGCAACGGGAGAACCTGGTCTGAGTTTGACCACCAGCCCAGAAGGATCTACAAGTTCAGGTATCCATGGTGGGAATTACTGAATGGAATGTTGTTCCCAATGGTCAGTCACTAAACTTCATCCTGTGTCAGACTGAGGGCGATGATGGAGGGTTGGGAAGGAGAGGGATGGTGTTGCTTTCACCACAGACCCTGTCTCTCATTCCCTGAACTCCTGTCCCACTGTGATGACCTGTTTCAGTGTTTCCACTCGTCTGTCTCTCTGTTCCTCATTACAGACCAGGAGACTTCCACAGGGGAACAGCCCAAAGGATCAACTGCTGGAGGGTATAAACAGAAACCGTCTTCTGCCCTAATGGATACATCAGGTATGAAGTCTTGTGACTGTTGGAGACATTTGATCACTCCCTCACTCACTCACTCACTCCCTCAATCCCTCAATCCCCCTCTCCCCCACTCACAGCCCTGTTCACCTGCTCGACCTGCCGTGTAGGCTAACATGAATGATGGTGTCAGGGGAGATGTTGGGCAGAGGGGCCGGTAGCTGTCTGGAGAGGGAAAGCGTGGAGACCAGGGAGAGGGTCAGACCAGCTGGGAGAAAGGGAGTGTGGGTGTGCTATGACAGGAAAGTGACGGGGAGACGGAATAGGATTCACCATTAAAGACACCCATCACTCAGGAATGCCCTCTTCACATTGCGATCACAAAGGAGGAGGAACAGGAACCTGAAGACACACAATCAGCGTTTCAGGAACAGATTCTTCCCTCCATCACCAGATTTCTGAATGGACAATGAACCCATGATCACTACTTCCATTACTTTGTCCTCTCTTTCTGCACAACTGGTTTGTGTGTGTGGAGATTATGCCGGTGACATTAAACCTGATTCTGATTCTGAATAGAGAGATCTGAGGTCACTGAGGAAGGGAATGACTGGATGTGGAGGGAGGGACGTGTGGGTGAGGAGAGATGCTCGGAGTGATTGAGGAGAGGGAGGGTGACTGACGGGTGGTGTGGGGGGCTGACTGATGTCTGATACGGCCTGAATACAGAGAAATGGTGAGTGAATGAGGGAGGCTTTTCACCTGTTTCCATGATGTTTTCCTCCATTAATCCATTCTCCGTGTGATCATAAGTCTTCACTCCTCATTAACACACCACACCCAATACCAGGAGCTTGAATCTTCTGCACCAATGACTGGGTACTGCTCTAATCTTACATGTGGATGTAACTGACATCATTTCCCAGTCCATAAAACTGTCCAATGCAGGTAACTGGGAAATCTCACATCCCATGTCTCTGTCTCTCACTCTGGATTCATCCATCTTTCTCTTTCTTTTCTCACTACCACTTTCCACCCCCCCTCCACTGTCTGTCTCTCCCTCGTTCTCTGCCTCTCTTCACTACCTGTACACACTCTCTCCCTGACCCCACCCCTTTTCTCACACTCTCCCTGTCCCCGTCTAAATGAATATTGACATAGATATTTGATGAGGGTGGGGGGAGGAATCAAGGGGTTAGAGGGTGGGGAGGGGGGAGAAGAGATTTCACGATCGGAGGGACGGAGACGAGGGAACACATCCCGTGAGCAGCCCTTGACCGGACAGTGACACCATGTTGACACTGGGCTGTTTTGTTCAGGAGAAGAGGACGGGTGGATTGACGTGCGGGTGACATTGAGTGGAGACATGATTGAGGAAGAAGTGCGGGAAGCCGTTCGAAAGAAGGTAAGAGAGTGAACTGAACGGGATGGGGTGGAGGGAGGGCGGGACACGGGGACAAATATCCTCTCCTTCCCTTCCCCTCCTCCTCCCATTCCCTCCCAGTCCCTCATTTCTCCATCACCCTCTCAATTTTATCTCCTCATCCTCTCTTTCCTCTTAGCTCCCTCCCTCTCTGTCACACCTCGGCCTCCCGTCTCGATGCTCCTCTCCTCCCGTCACTCCTTCTACTCCCTCTACCTCGGCAATCATTCATCTTTCCTTCTCTCTGGCCGCAGCTCCGGGAGATGTTCGATGATCCAGATCCTCAGATCGAGCTTGTGCAGTGCACGTCGGAGCCTCCGGAGGAGTGAGGGAGCGACCTGTCAACGAGTGAAGGAGTCTGCAGTTCCATCTCCCTGACACTTTACACCCTCTCCCTTACTCCAGCCTGCCTTTAGACAAGTATATGGCCCACAGAGGGTTAATCCCAGGAGAGCCCTGAGATGTTCCACACTCTGCTGATTCCCCAGGGTGCCACAGCCTGCGAGCTTTTAGTTGGTCAGACTGTGAAGTACGATCCCATTGATTCGTGACACCAGAAGCCTAGAACTGAGAGTGAGCACACAGACCCGGCCTGTTTCAGGAGGAGCAGATCTCCCGAATGATGAGATTAATCACAGAACATCCTGGGTATGGTCCCTGTAAACACCGACACCCCTCACTACAGAACCGGGTCAGTGTGAGACACACATCTGAGTTTACAATAAAATGGGAAAATTAGCTTATGCTGGGCTTCATTGCATTAATATATCATCAATAATTTGCTCTTAACTAAATGAACTGAAATTATGTGTGAAATAATGAATCGCTTTTTGATCAAAATGCAGAACTGTGAAGGCCTCAGGTCTGTGGATGTAGTGAGGAAGGTCCCTGATCTCCAGAGATAGTGAGGAAAGTCTCCTGTCCACCTTTGCACAGACATCTGTGTACACTCGCAGACCACAGAGCAATCCTGCACATACCCACCCAGTCAGCATAACACCCCGACACATCTCTGTCTGACACAGTCCCGATCTCCATCTCGCACTGACACACTCTTTCTCCATCTCTCACTCTGACACATCTCATTCTCCATTCCTCCCTCTGACAGTCTCGTTCTTCATCCCTCTCTCTGACATTCTCATTCTCCATCCCTCTATCTGACACACTCTCATTCTCCATCTCTCCCTCAGACGCACTGTCATTCTCCATCTCCCTCTGATGTATTCTTTTTCTCCATCGCTCCTGCTGACACGCTCTTGTTCTCTATCCCTCTCTGTGACACACTCTCATTTCCCACCTCTCTCTCTCTGACTCCATCTCTCTCTGACACTCTCATTCTCCCTCTCTCTCTCTCTGACACATGGTTTTACACCATCTCTCGCTCTTTTTGATGCACTCTCATTTTCATCTGTTTCTCTCTCTCTGATACACTCTCATTTCCATTTCTCACATCGAGCAAGCAAGTCGATCTCTAACCACAGATTCCCACAAACGGAGAGAGGGAGATTGGGACAGGACGTCGGAGAACAGAGTGCAGAGACGGTATAATGTGTCATCAGTCTGCAAGGGTTTAAAGGGTTGAAATCCAAGGGATCTTTGAAATTCCTGAAGATTATTTAGTAATATTTAGTAATAAGCTGATGATTTGCATTGAGTTCTGTCTGCAAGGGTTAGAAGGCCTGAAAACCAAAGCATCTTTGGAATCTCTGAATATTATTTGCATTGCTATTGCTTGTAGTGCGTGCTCAATAAACATGGAACAGTCTGAACGCAGTTTTGAGAGATGTGTTCCTTTTATATCATCCGTCATTACGGGTAAATGTGGAGAGCTGAGCACTGGCGCCCTCTGCTGGGGAGAGTGGGCAGAGCAGAAACAGTGGGTGCTGTGAGGTCAGAGTGTGTGTGCACTGGTCATTCGGGTGGGTGGCCGGGGTGGTGGTGGGGGGCAGGTCCGTCATGGACTTGGGGGAATTTGCAGCGTCTGTCCTGATGGGGTGGGTTGGGGGGTGATTTGAGTGATGATGAGGAGGTGGAGAAAGAAACTGACCCTGACTCTGTCAGGTGCATATTTTGTTCTCCTCCCTCCCTGTAAGCTCATTCTCTCCTTCCCACTCTCCCTCCTCTCTCTTCCCACCATGGCACCATATCCCTGTACAGGGAAGAGTACGTATATCTGCACAATGTCTGCCTTCGTCCTTTCCTCTCATTTTCCTTCTCTCCTCCAATGTTCTCTCTACCCTTCCCACTCTCTCATTCTCCCTCACATACTTTCCTCCCTATCATGTTATCTCTCTCTATCCCATTCTCTTTCACTCCTTTATCTCCCATTCATCTTTCATTCAATTTTCTCTTTCATTGCATCTCTTTCTCGTTTTCACACTCAATCGCTCTCTGAAGACCCTCACACACTTTCACCCATCCTTCCCTCTCATTTTATCTGTCTGTCCATTCCATTCTCCTTCATTCCCTCTTTAACTCCCATCCCTTTCATTCCATTTTCTCTCTCTCATTGCATTTCTCTCTCGTTTTCTGATTCTCTCACTCCATCCCTCTCTGAAGACCCGATTCGATCCCAGTCTCCGGTGATGTCTCTGTGAAGTTTGCATTCTCTCCTTCCTTCCTCCCTCCCTCCCTCCGACCAGGTGTGGAGAGAAGAAATTCTCTCTCACCTCCTTGGTAAATGTGTGTCCTTTAGTCTGACTCTGTCCTCTGGTACGAGACTCCCATTTCCTCCCTCCACCTTACCCTGCCTCTCATTCTACCTCACTATACGTTTCTCTCTCTCATTTTCTCAACCCCTCTATCCTTTCTCATAACCCTTTTACTCTCCCATTCACACACCATCTTCCCTCCTCCTCATCCCTCTATCTTCACATCATCTTATTCTCCCATCCTTTTGTCTCCAGATCCCATCCTCACTCCATCTTTCCCTTTCCCATGATCTCACTCCAACTCTCTCTCCAGCTTCTCTCCATATTTTTACCTCTCCACTCCATCTCTCCACCCCTGTTCTTCTCCCGTGCTCTCCACCTCTCCACCAGCTATGCTTTCTCCAGGGGAGCCCGCAGTGAGCCTCAGCACCCCCTCCAGCTCGGCACTCCCCCAGCGCAGGGGAGGATCCAGGGTAGGGCCTGAATGGCGCCAGCGATCCTGGATGCTCATCTACTTCCGCTGGGCTTTGATGATACCCGGAAACTCGGGTTTGAGCCCTCCCTGTCCACTCCTCCCACCCAACCTGGAATCCGTCCACATCTGGCATCCCGGCCAATTCCTTACACATGGCCGCTGTCACCGAACATTTAAGAAAGAGAGGAGGTTAATGTCCAGGGCCAAGAGAGGAGGGTGTTAATGTACGGGACCAAAGTAAAAGGGGCTTAATCCACCAGGCTGGGAGAGGTGGGCGTAAATTAGTCCACACCGAACTATTTAATTGCCTCATCCCATCGACCTGAACCCAGACCAGACCTCTCCCATCCATGTACCTCTCGAACTTTCTCTTAAACATTGCAATCGAAGCTGAATCCACTACCTCTGTCTGTCTGTATCTTGTTTTACGGCGGTTGGCATCCAGCTTAATGGTGCATTACCGCCACCCTCTACTCCAGAATGTGCACTAGACATAGATTCCAAATCCCTTCACCCAATGCACGCGTGCACACATATATATATATATATGTGTGCGTGTGTATATGTGTGCGTATATGTATATATATATGTGTGCGTGTATATATATACACATATATGTGTATACACGTGTATATGTATATACACATGTGTATATGTGTGTGTGTGTATATATATATATATATACATATATATATATACACACACACACACATATACACATGTGTATATACATATACACGTGTATACACATATATGTGTATATATATACGCACACATATATATACATATACGCACACATATACACACGCACACATATACACACGCACACATATACACACGCACACATACACACGCACACATACACACGCACACATATATACATACGCACACATATACACGCACACATATATACATACGCACACATATATACATACGCACACATATATACACACGCACATACACACACACATATACACACACACATATACACACACACATATACACACACACATATACACACATATACATACATATACACACACACATATATACACACATATATACACACATATATATACACATATATATACACATATACATATATATACACATATACATATATATACACATATACATATATATACACATATACATACACATATACACATATATACATATACATAAATATATATACACATACATACACATACACATATACACATACACACATACACATATATACACACATATACACACACACACATATACACACACACACACATATACACACATATACACACACATACACACACACACACATATACACACACACATATATACACACACACACATATATACACACACACACATATATACACACACATACATATACACATATACATACACACATATACACACAAAAACCTACACTTCACCCTCCCATCTTTGACCATCCTAGTATCCTGTTCCTGTTTATTCGTCATATTCTATAAAAAAAAACCCTGTACTCCTTAAAAATGCTAAAAATACCCGGACTTGTGCTCTCTCACCCATGCCCAGCAACCCTTTTAATGTAAATTCCTGCATCCCCAACTCCCTTAATTTATTTCTCATCATCTCTCTCTGTATCCCATACTTCCTGCAACACAAAACTACATGTTCTACTGACTCCTCTTCCTGACATTCCTCACACAATCCTGTCTGGTGTTTCCCTGTCATGTTCAATGTTTTGTTTAATGCACAATGCTCCAACTACTTCTGCTGGGATCTGGTTTCACACTTACACCAACCTGAGCAAAGTTCCCTCTTAAACCTTTCAGAAACACGAGAAGATATTGGAAATCCAAAGCAACGGATGCAAAATGCTGGAGGAACTCAGCAGGTCAGGCTGCATCTGTGGAAGTGAATAGATAGTTGACTGTTTGGGCCGAGACCCTTCTTCAGGACTGAGAAGGAAGACGGTTTTTATCCTGCCGTTTGATGGGAAGCAGGTGCGTGTAGTTAGTGGTACTTGGGAATGATTGGAATATAAATGAGGTGATCCAGGCCCAAATCTTGAGGCAAATGGCAAGGTGGGGGATTGCCAGACGGGACCATGACCGCACCCTTCCCAGTCCGGCAGATATTGGAGACCCCTGCCCCGACGGCGCACATCTAGTAGTCGTTGGACGGTGTATGCCGGATGATTGTCGATGATACGGGCAGGTGGGGGAGTCTCGGCAGGGGGACACAGAGGGCTGATGGAAACTGGCTTTAACTGAGACACATGAAAGGTTCGGTGGATGCGCATGGATCGAGGCAACTTTAGGCGGACCACTGTGGGATTGATTACCTTTTCAACCTTGAACGGTCCCAGGAAGCGAGGGGCGAGTTTTCTATGTTCGTTCTTGAGCGGAATGTCCTTGGAGGTCAGCCACACCATCTGCCCAGGTTGGTACTCCGGCTCCGGGATGCGGTGTCGGTCGGCTGTCTTCTTATTTCGATTTATTGATTTCAGTAGGGCCGTGCGCGTCTCCTCCCAAATCTTAAGGCACCGATTAATATGGTCCTGAACCGACGGTACTGCAATCCCTTCTTCTTGCGCGGGAAACAGCGGGGGTTGGTACCCAAGGGAGCACTCGAACGGAGACCTCCCAGTGGCAGAGCTCACCAGAGAGTTGTGGGGCACTCAACCCACGGGAGGTGGTCGCTCCAGGTCGATGGGTTGTTCGCCGTTACGCAACGAAGCGTTGCCTCCAGGTCTTGGTTTGCCCGTTCCGTCTGGGGTGGAAGCCGGATGACAGGCTGACCGATGCGCCCAAGGCTTGGCAGAAGGCCTTCCATACTTGCGAGACAAACTGGGGACCTCGATCGGAGACGATGTCCGCGGGGATTCCATGGAGGCGGAAGACGTGGCGGACGAGAAGATCTGCGGTTTCCTGAGAAGAAGGAGGTTTAGGGAGGGCCACAAAGTGCACCGCCTTAGAGAATCGGTCTACCACGGTGAGGACTGTGGTGTTTCCGCGGGAAGGGGGTAGACCGGTGACGAAGTCTAAGGTGATGTGTGACCAGGGGCGACCAGGGACAGGTAGAGGACGAAGTAGCCCCGCAGGTGGTCGATGAGAGACTTTTCCCCGGGCACAGATGGAACAAGCTGAGACGCAAGAACGGGTGTCCCTCTCCATGGACGGCCACCAAAAGTGCTTCCTCAGGAGAGCCAGGGTCCGATCACTCCCGGGGTGGCAGGCGAACCGGAATGTGTGCCCCCATTGGAGAACCTGGGACCTGATGGAGGCAGGCACGTACAGGCGATCGCCGGGTCCATTGCCCGGGTCGGGGTCGTCCCGCTGGGCTTCCTTTACTTTAGCCTCGATCTCCCAAGTGAGGGTGGCAACCACGCAGGAAGGTGGGAGGATAGTCTCGGGACTGGAGGTGTCATCCTTGGAGTCATGCTGGCGGGACAGCGCGTCCGGCTTCCCGTTCTTGGATCCTGGACGGTACGTGAGGGTAAACCTGAACCGGCCAAAGAATAATGCCCAATGGGCCTGGCGAGAATTCAGGCGTTTGGCGATCTGGATATATTTAGGGTTCTTATGGTCTGTCCAGATGATGAACGGGTGTTCCGCCCCCTCCAACCAGTGTCTCCATTCTTCCAACGCCAGTTTGACCGCCAGCAGCTCCCGGTTGCCAACGTTGTAATTTCGTTCAGCAGGAAACAGTCGGCGAGAGAAGAAGGCACAGGGATGTAGTTTCTGATCCGGGCCCGAACGTTGGGACAGTACCGCTCCCACCCCAGAGTCGGAGGCGTCAACCTCCACAATGAATTGACAGGAGGGGTCTGGTTGAATCAGAACAGGAGCAGACGTGAAGCGCCTCTTTAGTTCCGCGAATGCCGAGTCCGCCTCGGAGTTCCAAAGGACAGGTGTGGCAGGTGAGGTAAGTCGGGTCAGAGGAGCCACCTGACTGTAGTTTCTGATGAACCGGCGATAGAAGTTCGCATACCCCAGGAACCGTTGGAGTTGCTTGCGGTCCGTGGGTTTGGGCCATTCCATCACAGCCCGGATCTTCTTGGGATCAGCTCTCACCTGTCTGCTCTCGATGATATAACCTAGGAAGCTGACCGAGGGGACGTGGAATTCGCACTTCTCCGCCTTTACGAATAACTTATTCTCCCCCAGTTTCTGCAGGACTTGACGGCCATGTAGAACGTGTTGCTGGGGACTGCTGGAAAAGATTATGATATCATCCAGATAGACAAACATGAAGCGCTTAATAAAGTCTCTTAGTACATCATTAATCAAGGCTTGAAACACTGCAGGGGCATTGGTGAGGCCAAAAGGCATGACCACGTACTCGGTGGCCTAAAGGGGTATTGACTGCCGTCTTCCACTCGTCCCCCTCCCTTATTCGGACCAGATGGTAGGCGCTTCGTAGGTACAACTTCGAGAAGATGGTGGCTCCGTGAAGTGGTTCGAGCGCAGAACTTACTAGAGGCAGTGGGTACTTGTTCTTTATGGTTATATGATTTAGGCCTCGGTACTCGATGCAGGGACGTAGGGAACCATCCTTCTTCCCCACGAAGAAGAACCCTGCGCCCACCGGGAAGGATGAGGGTCGGATGATGCCCGCCGCTAGAGATTCACTGATGTAACCCTGCATTGCTTCCCTCTCTGGCCGGGACAAGTTATACAACAGACTGGTGGGCAGAGGAGCTCCGGGGGGAAGGACGATCGCACAGTCGTATGGTCGGTGCGAAGGCGGGGAAAGGGCGCGTTGCTTACTAAACACGTGTCCCAGGTCATGGTACTCCGCTGGAACCCTGGACAAGTCAGGGGGTTCAACTGCAGGTGAGGTTGAGGTGGTTTTCACAGGGGAAAGGGCCGACTGCAGACAGGTGGCGTGACAAAACGGACTCCAGCTGGCTATCCTCCCGGTGGACCAATCAATGCAAGGGTTGTGGCGGCTCAACCATGGGTACCCCAGAACTATCGGGGCTTGAGGGGAGGAGATCAAGTTAAATTGTACCTGTTCCCGATGGTTCCCCGAGAGAATCAAAGACAGTGGTGGGGTACAGTGAGTGATTCGGGCCAGAGGTCTTCCGTCCAGTGCCCGAGCTTCCAGAGGGGTGGTCAACGGCTCTCGTGGAATTCCAGCCTGGGTTGCTGTATTTTCATCCAACAGATTCCCCTCAGCACTGGAGTCTATCAAGGCAGACAAGGACAGGGACTGTTGGTTGTCATTTACAGTGGCTTGGACTTGCATCCGGGATTGGGGGATAGAAGGGAATGTGGTCTGACTCACCAGGGTCCCCCTTTTTACTGGTGAGCCCTCCCCTTTTGGCTGAAGGGGACAGGTGTCACGAAAATGGCCAGACTGACCACAGTAGAAACAATCCCCTGCTCTTAATCTCCGGAGCCGCTCGGAGGGAGAAAGACGGCTCCGTCCCAGCTGCATTGGTTTCTCTCCCGGGGTGGTGGAAACGGCCGGGCCGGATGCTATTCTAGGAGTGGGAGGAGGAGAGAGGTTAGGGCGAGGAGTAGATGGTAAAGCATGCCGTGGGGTGGCCAAGGGACGACCGGTTCTCTCCCTCTGTCGTTCTCGGAGTCGGTTCTCCAGCCTGGTGGCTAGGGAGATCAATGAATCCAGGCTGTTAGTGTCATCGCTAGCCGCCAACACGTCCTTTACCTTGTCACAGAGGCCTTGCCGGAATACCTCCTGGAGTGCCTCATCATTCCAGCCCGAATCGGCCGCTAGCACCCGGTACTCCACGGAGTATTCGGCAACACTACGTGAGCCTTGATGGAGGGTGAGTAGCGGCCTAGCGGCATCTTTACCGCAGACGGGATGGTCAAAAATCTTCCTTATTTCTGAGATGAAGGTGGGGAAGGAAGAGCAGGTCTCTGGCTGACTATCCCAAATCGCGGTGGCCCACGCTAAAGGCATGTCCTCGTAATAACCCCATAATGTAAGCTATTTTAGATCTGTCCGTGGCGCATGTGGATGGCTGCTGCTCGAACACCAGGGAGCATTGTAGCAGAAAAGCCCGGCACATCCCCAGATCTCCGGTGTAGGGTTCTGGTTCAGGGACGCGCGGCTCCCTTAGCGGACGTGTTACTGACGCCTCGGGCGTCGCCACCACAGACTGTCCGGGCTGGTCAGACGGAGTTCCCAGAGTCGACGGGGTAAGATGGGTGGATACTCGGTCGACCTGTTCACTGACCTTTCTTACGTCTACTGACAGGCAAAGGAGGTTTTCCGTGACTTCCCGGAGCAGCTGATCGTGCACGCCCAATAGGGAGCCCTGGCTGGCGAGGGCTTGTTGCAGAGGAGTCGTGTCCGCTGGGTTCACGTTGGCCAGTTCGTTCTGCTGCAAGGACGTGGCTGGGGACGAACCCAAGTGCAGGACACAGATGCTGAGGCAGAGTCGTTAGGCGTAGCACCTCCGCGAACGGGGAGCCGATATCCAGGAGACGATGCGAAGCTTCGAACTAGCAGTTCTCAGGAATAGGAAACAAGGTTTACTCTCACAAGAGTCGACCAACGAACTGGCGGCTTCTTCTGTCTGTCTGTGACTTGTTTTACGGCGGTTGGCACCCAGCTTCATGGTGCTTTACCGCTACCTTCTGCTCCGGAATACATTCCAAATCCCTTCACACACTCACACACTCTAACCCAGCGGTCCCAAACTACCGGGCCGCAAGGAAATGATAAGATTTGGTGATATGAGTCAGCTGCACCTTTCCCATTCCCTGTCACGGTCACTGTTGAGTTTGAACGCACTCGAGATCATTACACACGCGTCATCCATGTCAACGCGGGAAGAAGATCAACTCCTCGAGCTTGCAGATGACGGCGGGCTGAAAACTATGTTTGACATAACATCTCTGCGGGCATTCCAGTCAAAGTCAAGGGTGAATATCCTGAGATAGCCACGAAAGCACTGAAAACGTTGCTTCCATTTCCAACATATCTCTGCGATGAATGTAACAAAAACTAAATTGCGGAATAGACTGGACATAAGGAACCCCCTTCGAGTATCGCTGTCTCCCATCACCCCTTGATGGGACCGTCTTGTTGCAGGAAAACGAGCCCAGGGCTCCCACTGATTCAGCGATATTGGTGTGTTGCAATGATTTTATATGTTCATACAGGGAAAATATGCGCTGCGTGTTTAATATCCATACGTTACTTAAAATATTATGATGCTATTGACTTGCTTATATAACCATATAACAATTACAGCACGGAAACAGGCCATCTCTGCCCTTCTAGTCCGTGCCGAACGCTACTCTCACCTAGTGCCGCCGACCTGCACTCAGCCCATAACCCTCCATTCCTTTCCTGTCCATATAGCTGTCCAATTTAACTTTACATGATAACATCGAACCTGTTTCTGCCACTTCTACTGGAAGTTCGTTCAACACTTACTTCAAGCTCCCCTGATAACTGACTTATCACTATATTCATGCGAGGAAAATATGCGCTGTGTGTTTAATATTAAATTCGTTAGATAAACTCTTTTAGAAACAAAATTGAGTGTATTAGCCACTTATCACCGATATTCCGGTCGTGATTAACACCCCCCCAACGAACAGAATCGCCAAAAACAATTTGTAAAAAAAGAAATCGGCGTGCAAGTCACGCATGCGCACTGGTGCCCGCGCAAGGCTTCATGGTCATTGCAGGCTTTTCGGGGGAAACGCAATGAATTTGACTGCTACCCTTGTCCGTTGGCAACCACCCCTCCCCACCCCCGTCGGCCAGTCCGCAAGAATATTGTCAATATGAAACCGGTCCGCAGTGCGAAAAAGGTTGGGGACCCCTGCTCTAACCTATACTTTATCCTCCCATCTTTGGCCATCCTCGTACCCTATTCCTGTTTATCCGTCATATCCTATATAAAAACCCTGTACGCCTTAAGGAAGCTAAAAATACCCTAACCTGTGCTCTCACACTCATGTCCAGCAACCCTTTTAATATGAATTCCTACACCCCCAATTCCCTTAGTTTAATTTTCATCATCTCTCTCTGTATCCCATACTTGCTGCAACTCAGAACTACATGTTCTACTGACTCCTCTTCCTGACATTCCTCACACAATCCTGTCTAGTGTTCCCCTGTCATTTTCAATGTTTTAATGCACAGTGTCCCAGCCTTAACCTAGTCCACACAGTTTCCTCTCTTCTGTTTCCACTACCTACCCTAGTACCTGCAACACTCTTTTGTATTTGATATAAATGCCTCCCTTTCCCCTCCCTGTCCCATCTTTCTTGCCACATTTGGTTGATTTTTTCCCAGATTACACACTTAACCTCTGCTTTACTGATACTAATGTGCATTTCTAGGTTTTCTTTCTTTAACGCCCTCTTTGCCAACTCATCCACCCTCTCATTCCCCCTCACCCCTACATGTGCTGGAACCCATAGAAATTTTACGTGGCCTCCCTGATTTGCAATTCTTGCAACTAACTGAAGGACTTGATAAAGTACATCTCGCCAACTGTTTGTGTGAAAAGACCTTAAACTTGCTAGAACTGAGGATGAATCTGAGCATATGAATGCTTTGACTTGTCTGGCTTTCTGCACCCATTGTAACGCAATCAACACTGCCAGCATCTCCACTGTAAAGACCCCTAACTTATTGGATGTTTTTCTACTGATTCCAATTTCTTTTGCCGGTATAACCACTCCAAACCCTTTCACTCCTGTTTCAGGTTCCTTCGCACCATCCGTATAAATGCGAGTATAATCACTATACTTTTCCATCATATGACAGTTGAATGCATTTACCAAATCAGTTTTATATCTTCCTTTCCTTTTTACGTCTAACAAATGCCAGTCTATGTCAGGCCATACAAGCTTCCTTGGAGCTACAACCGGATAAACTACTGAAGGACTTATCCTTCGATGAAACACTCCACATTCTTTAGCAATATCATTCCCTACCCGACTAAAGGTATCCCTCTGAAACCTCCCATTTTCCCAGCACTCCTGCAACACTCCTTTAGCAGGGTGAGAATCATTGTGCCCCTGCAAGTTAGCCCAGTAGTTTGCCATCAGCTGCATCTTCTTAGTTCCAAAGGCATTATTCCTACTTCTACCTGTAGGGCTGATGCTGGTGATGTTTTAAAAGCCCCACTGCACACTCTCAAGGCCTGAGCCTGAATCACATCCAGTTTCCTTATAAGAGACCTAGCTGCTGATCTATATGCTATATTTCCATAGTCCAACACAGATCTCACAAAAGCCACATACATTCTCTTCAAGGCTGAACAACTTGCTCCCCATGCCCTACCAATCAAACATCTCATCACATTTATTACTTTTTTACATTTTTCTTCAACTTTCCTGATATGGTCTGCCCATGTTAATCGTGAATCAAATACAACTCCTAGAAATTTAAATGATCCAACCCTTTCTAATTCAATCCCGTACATCCTTAACTTCTTCCCTACCTCAATTCTTTTCCTGGTAAAAAATACAGTTTGAGTTTTTTTCTACTGAAAATCTACATCCCCAATCATAACCCCACTCCACCACTTCATCAATTGCTTCTTGTAGTTTCCTGATTATATGGTCCATGTTCCTGCCTCTTTTCCACAAGGCCCCATCATCCGCAAACAGCGACCTACCTATATCCACTGGTACCTTTGTGAAGACATCATTGATCATAATGATGAAAAGTAACGGGCTAATCACACTACCTTGAGGTGTGCCATTTTCCACTATGTACTGTTTTGATAATTCTGATCCAATCCGAACTTGAATTTTTCTACCAAACCAAAAAAATCTTTAATCCAATTAAAAACTCTCCCACCATCCCCCATCTTGTGCTGTTTAATTAATTATCCTTCCTTCCACATCATATCATAGGCTTTTTCAATGTCCAAAAACACTGCAACTACTGACTCTTTATTTGCCTGGGCCTTCCTTATTTCAGTCTCTAGACTCAGTCACTGAGTCTATGGAATTCCTTTCCTTTCTAAAACCACTGACAACTTGCCAGCATCCTCCTCTTCTCAAGCTCATACGACAACCTTTCTGTTATCATCCTTTCCATTATCTTACATATATTTGATATTAATGCTATTGGTCTGTAGCTAGTGGGTTTTGACGGATCCTTGCCAGGCTTCCTTAGTGGAATTACTACTGCATCTTTCCATGCACTTGGTAATCTTCCCTCCTCCCACACTCTGTTATAAAAATGCAGTAACTTCAAGAGCGCTCCTTCTCCTAGATTTTTTAGCATCACAGAGCACATCAGATCTTTCCCTGGGGAGGTTGGTCTCGATCTCTTTATTGCTCTCACCATTTCAGCTAACGTAAATGGATCATCAACTATATCATCTGTTCCTTCCGTCCTGTTTAACACACCTGGGTGTTGACTCATTGTTCTTTCCCTTCTCCTTCTCCCTTTTTCAAACATATTTTCTGAACCGTGTATCTGTACAAATGACTTGGCCATGATCTCAGCCTTATCCCTACTGGAGACTGCCGTTTCCTCCTCAAATATCATTACTGGATATTCCCATTCCTTACTATCTCCTCCCATCCTCTTAATCGTTCCCCATACCTCTCCCACAGATGTTGTTCTTCCTATTTTGTTGCAAAAACTCCTCCAACTTGCCCTTTTAGCTTGACGTATAGTTCTTCTCACCACTGCCTGTGCTTTCTTATATTGAACCAAATGCTGCATATTATGGGTTCTTTTAACTAGCCTGAATGCTCTATTCCTGCTTCCTTTAAAAAAAAACAGCCTGACAACATTCCTCTGTCCACTATGGTACTAGTTTCCTATTCATCCTATTTTTACTCCTGGGTATAGATCCTTCCACTGCCATAATAATTGCTGAAATCACCTGACTGTTTAAGTCATTTATATTTCCAGAAATATCAATCTTTGTCAATGCTTCTTCACTCAACTTCTGGAACTTACCCCAATCTGCTTTTCCAAACACCCACTTTGGGATTCCACCACCTGGTCTTACTTCAACTCTTTCACCGGCTGAACATAAAACTGGGTAGTGATCACTGCCTACTGTTGAAGCAGTCCAAACTCCCTAGTTACTAACGCCAGCCAAGGTATTAGACACTAACGTAATATCTAACACTGACTCAGTTCCTGTTGTTATGTCTATCCTTGTACCTCTACCATCATTCATACACACCAAATCTCTTTCTTCCATCAAATCTTCAATTACCTTTCCATTTGGATCTGTAATCTGGTCCCCCCATATTGTGCTATGAGCATTGAAATCTGCACACCACACTACTTTATGTCTGTTTTGTCCTTGTATCTTTAATAGGCTGTCCAAATCCAACCTTTTACATGGATTGTAGTAGTTAATTATAACCACTCCCTCCCCTCTCTCCCACACTTCCTCCACTATGTATTCCTGATCATCTCCTTTTTCCAGTACCCTATATGGTATACCTGGCTTGATTAACATAGCACAACCCCCTCCTCCCCCTAGATTTCTATCTTTCCTCATCATTGTATACCCATATACCACAAAGTCTAAAGGTGGTTTCAACCAAGTTTCCTGAATACACGCTACATCCGGTTTTACAACCATTTCTTAAATAAAGTGCTTGAATTCCTAGCTATTGGCCAGTAAGCTCCTTGCATTCCATTGTAAAAGAATCACCATAATTAGTATTAACCAACTCATGACACTTCCTGGCTTGACTGATTAGCGAGGTTCTCTCTTACTTCCTCCCATGTCAGTCCTACTAACCCTAAATGGTTTACTGCTGCTTTTACCACCAGCTGAATTTTGTCACTTTCTGACTTTACCTCAGCTGTACCATTAAGCACTCCTGCAATGAGTGTTACTAGAGCCTTTTTGTCTACATAAATCCTGTCATTTGTTCTTTGTTGCATCTCTCGTATCCCTATTGCTCCCTGTTCATTAGGAGCATTATTCTGTTCTCTTGACATTCTACAGCTTCTGCATAAGTGATCTTTCTTTTCACTCTTATTTCTTGAATTTTATCCTCCCGTCTCACAACCTCACACCCACATTATAAGCTCCTCCACAAATGCAGCATTTTGGTTGCACTCCTGTTCCGCACTTTCCATATTCATGATCACCCCCACATCTAGCACATCTCCTCTGCCTTTTACAGTTTTTAGCTATGTGTCCGAACCTTTGACAATTATAGCACCTCAGTGGCTTTGGCACATACACCCTTACTGGGTAACTCATGAAATCCAGGAACACCGTCCTTGGCACTCTTTCTTCTTCAAATTCAATCAATACTGATTCACTTTCCTTTTTCATTCCCTCCTTTGTTGTTTTCAGTCTTTGAACATTGATTACTTTCCCTCCTTTGATATTCCTCTTTAACTCCTCCATATTTGTACTTATTGGTAGCCCCGTGATCACTCCTTTACAACCACTATTTTGTGCTCCCACCCTCCCAATGTATTCCACCTTGCATTTCCCTATCTCTTTTAGCTTGAGTGCTTTCTCAAGTTGTTCCTCATTCGCACATCTTACCAATAAGTTGCCATTATTAAGGACTTTTGCAAATACTATTTCCCCTATCTTATTTGCCAGAGTTGTTGTTAGCACAAACAGGTTAATTTTCTTCAGGTGTCCCTGAGCCTTCTCATGAAACCTAATTATGACAACACCTCCTCTCTGAACTTGCTCATCTTCCTCACTTTCAGAGGTCTCTCCACTGTCATTTATTATTCTCTTATTCTCTTTGTCTCGGTCTTCATTCATCCGTCCCCTCACTATCTCCTCATTCCATTTATTTCTCCCTTCACAATAATCCCTCTCTCACCAGCTGTCTACCTCTGATCCCAAATCCCTATCCCACTCCTTCTCCACTTTCGTTCCCTCAACACCCCCCCCCCATCTTGTCCGCCATTACCGGACCCACACGACCCCCTCCCAGCAACTCCCATTCAAATTCAATCAATGCTGATTCACTTTCCTTTTTCCCATTCTCTTTCCCTCAACAAGTTCCAAACCACATTTACGCATCAAGGCCCAGCAGTTCAACCACTCCGCCCAAATCCCGTCCGCAGAAAAAAACCTGGCGGCTTCTTGCTGTGGTCACAGGGTTTTTATCCTGCCGTTTGATGGGAAGCAGGTGCGTGTAGTTAGTGGTACTTGGGAAAGATTGGAATCTGAATGAGGTGATCGAGGCCCAAATCTTGAGGCAAATGGCAAGGTGGGGGATTGCCAGAAGGGACCATGACACGCCCTGGGAACGTACGCGGCAAAAACAAGGAAACTGAGAAAAGGGAATAACATCTTTACATGGGATAGGGTGGGAAGAGGTATTGTTGAGACAACCGTGGGAATCGGTGGGTTTATAAAGGATCTCGGTGGACAGTTTGTCTCCAGAGATGGAGATAGAGAGATCGAGAACAGGGAGGGAGGTGTCAGAGATGAACCTAGTGAAATTAAGGTGGAAGTTCGAGGCAAAGTTGATAAAATCGACGAGATCAGCATGGGTGCATGAAGCAGCGCCAATGCAGTCGTCAACGTAGCGGAGGAAGAGTGGGGGAGTGTAAGCGGGGATGGTTTCAAACATGGATTGTTCTATGTATCCAGTGAAGAGGCAGGCCTAGCTGGGGCCTATACGAGGGCCCATGGCTACTCCTGGAGTTTGGAGGAAGTGGGAGGAGCTGAAGGAAAATTTGTTCACGGGGAGGACCAGTGCTGCCAGAGAAGGAAACAGAGAGCTTTGATGTCTTCCAGATGGGGGATAGAAGTGTTTAGGGACCGAACATCCATGATGAAGATGAGGCGGTCAGTGCCAGGGAATGAAAGTTTCTGAGGGAATCCACTTCACCTTTCACCCTTAACCCATCACCTCTAGTTGTAATCTCACCCTACCTCAGTGGGAAAGTATGTTTGCATCTATACGCCTCAATGTTGTACACAGTATGAGCGGGATCCGTTGCCATTGGAGGCCACAGTGAGCCTGAGTAACACCCCCTCCCCCGCTCGTCACTCTTTGAAAACTTTGACAATCTTCCTCGCTGTCCACTACACTCCCAATCTTAGTCTCATCCACAAATTCTCTGATCTAGTAAATCACATTATCATGCAGATCTTTGATTTAGATGACCAACCATGGATCCAGCACCGATTCCCGGCACCCTACTCGTCACAGACCTCCAGTCAGAGAGGACACCATCTACTGCCATTCTCTGACTTCTCCCACAAAGCCAATGTCTCATTCAATTTACTCCCTAATGTCGAATGCCGAACGATTGAACCTTATTGACCAACCTCCCTTACCGTACCTTGTCAAATACCTTGCTAAAGTCCACGTAGACAACATCTACTGTCTTGCCTTCATCAACCTTCCTGGTAACTTTCAAGAAAAACTCTATCGAACCTACAAAGCACAAAGCCATGTTGACTATCCCGAATAAGTCCATGTCTATCCAAATACTCATATATCCGGTCCCTTAGAATATTTTCCAATAATCTTCCCACCACTGATGTCGTGTTTTCTTGTCTGTAATTTCCTCATTTCCATGGTGAATTTCCTGTTTGGATTCAGAACTGGCTTGCCCATTGAAAACCCGGTTGATCTAGACTTTCTATCCGGAGGTCTGTGATTCCTGGTGTTCCACTGGGATCTGTACAAGGAAGGTATGATGCAGATTTATAAAACTCCCGTGTGGCCACGTCTGGAGTATTGTTTACAGTTCTGGGCGCTCATTATTGGAAAGATGTCGAGGCTTTGAGAGGATGCAGAAGAAGTTTACCAGGATGTTGCCTGGATTAGAGGGATGGCATGTGATATTACAAGAGGCTGAACAAAATTGGGTTGTTTTCTCTGGAATGAAGAGGCAGAGGGGAGATCTGACAGAGGTAAATAAGATTATGAGAGGTATAGACAGAGTAGACGGAGAAACCTTTTCCCAAGGGTTGAAACATCCAACACCAGAGGGCATGTATTGAAGGTGAGAAGGGGTCATTTCAAAGGAGAGGTGAGGAGCAGGTTTTTTGCACAGAGAGTGATGGGTGTCTGGGATGTGCTGCCTGGGGTGGTGGGAGAGGCAGAAACATTAGAGACTTTTAAGAGATGTTTAGATAGGCACATGAATGTGAGGAAAGTGGAAGATATGGACATTGTGTAGGCAGAAGGGATGAAACCTCCAGGTGAGAGTATGAGTTCGGCACGGACTAGAAGGGCCGAGATGGCCTGTTTCCGTGCTGTAATTGTTATATGGTTATATAGAAGTTGGGTTGGGAAGACACTAGCAGTGTGTCAGTTGTCAGTGAGTGTCAGGGAGCAGGAGTGAGTGCAATTGCTATTACAAAGGGAAAGTGCGAGGCAAACTCAAAGGTCTTAAGATGGATAAGTCCCCTGGACCAGATGGACTACATCTCAGAGTCCTGAGAGAGGTTGATGAAGATATAACAGATGCATTAGTCATGATCTTTCAATAATCACTTGATCCTGGCATGGTCCTGGAGGGCTGGAAGATTGCAAATGTCAGTCCACTCTTTAAGAAGGGAGGTAGGCAAAAGAAAGGAAATTATAGGCCAGTTAGCCTAACCTCAGTGGTTTGGAAGTCTACTATTAAGGATGAGTTTTGACGGTACTTGGAAACTAATGATAAAATAAGTCAAAGTCAGCATGGCTTCTGTTAAGGGAACTCTTGCCTGAAAAATCTGTTAGAGTTTCGTGATATGAAGAGCCTTTGGTGGATCTAGGTCTTCATTCACTGGAATTCGGAAGAATGAGGGGTGAACTTGTTGAGACCTATCAAATGGTGAAAGGCCTTGCTAAGGTGAATGTGGAGAGGATGTTCCAACTCGAAGGAGCGTCTAAGACCAGAGGAGACAGCTCCAGAATAGAGGGGCGTCCTTTTAGAACGGAATTGAGGAGGATTTTGTTTAGCCTGAGAGTGGTGGATTTCTATGCCATGGGTAGATATGTATATTTAATGCGGAGATTAATAGATTCCTGATTGGTAAGGCCATGAAAGGATACGGGGAGAAGGCAGGAGACTGGGACTGACAGGGAGAGTGGATCAGCCATGATGAAATGGTGGAACAGACTCGACGGGCCCAATGGCCTAATTCTGCTCCTATATCTTATAATCTTATGGTAATCTACCATAGCCCTCTTCACTGTGAACAAGACTTTGTGCTTTCGTGTCATCTGCAGAAGTACTGATCCTGTGACGAGAGACCTTGACAAAGATGGTTCAGACCCACATACTGGAGTATCTGACATCAGGATCGAGACACAGTCTGAAACTGGAACGAGAACTGAGCACAAAACCAAACGCTAGATGACATTTCCAGTTGAGCTTTCCATTGAGCTCTAAGGTCCTGTTCAGGTGCTCTTTAAATACTAAATTTTTGGTGCCAACGCACGATTGTAATTGCCTGAACCCTTAATAGGCTGGGCCAGCCATCCATACTGTGGAGAGTGAGAGAGTCTAAACTCCAGAGCCTGGTGCGGTTGGGTGTGTCTCATAACAGATGCAGCCTTCTGCCTTTACATCCAAATCGCTCACATAAATGGCAATTAACAGGGGTCTTGACACAGATCCCTGTAGCACAACACTAGTGACCGGCATCTATTCAGAGAAACACACTTCAACCAACACACTCTGCTTCCTGTATCTGTCAATTTTGAATCCATATAACTAGCTCTACGTTGATTCTATAAGCTCAATATAATAGTTCTCCCTGGAGACATCTGATAGAAGTTTGTAAAATAATGACTGGCAGGGATAGAGTAGATGGTCAAAGTTTCTCTCCTCGGGTAGAAATGTCAAATACCAGAGGGCAAATATTTAAGACGAGAGTGGGACATTTTCGAGGCAAGTCCTTTGACAAAGAGAATGACAGCAACCTGGAACACGCTGCCAGGGAGGCGCTGGGAGCAAATACGACAGTAATGTTTAAGAAACATTTAGACATCCCCTTCCCCCGTCTTTCCTTTGTGCACCCCTTTCTATAGCGAATGAAACATCCGAATCCCTAAATCTTGAGCTGCCAGTCCTGCCCGTGTCTCACCACAGTTCTGTGACGGGGGAAGGGAGATGGTGGAGGGAAGTGAGAAGGAGGAGATGGGTCCGTGGGAAGGGTCCTAGAGCCGGGATCCGAGGCACCGACCTCCTACGGTCACCCATTGGGTGGGTTCTGAGGTTCCAGGAGCAGGGGAGTAGTGGAAGCCCATCAGCATGGAGCCCGGACCTCAACCCTCTGCAAATCCCTCCACACGGTCCTCATCCTCTCTTCTCCCCACTGACAAACCCCCTCCTCCCCAATTCTCTCCTGTCCATATCCCCGGAGGTCCTGAACACCCTGAACCGCAGCCTGATCCCATCAATCCTCAGATCTTTAGCCCTCCCCTGCACCCTCAC
The DNA here is from genome assembly GCF_963921235.1 of Mobula hypostoma. NCBI lineage: Eukaryota > Metazoa > Chordata > Chondrichthyes > Myliobatiformes > Myliobatidae > Mobula > Mobula hypostoma. Next base: position 5,202,046 of record NC_086127.1, on the reverse strand, counting down.
CCTCACAAATCCCAGTTCTCCCAGTGACACTGCTGAGCAGATAAACCCCAACTACCTGTGCAACTCCTCTCACCCCCTCCTCTCCTCTCTCTCTCCACACCCTCACCCTCACAAAACCCAGTTCTCCCAGGGACACCGGCGAGTAGATAGACCCCAACTATCTGAGTGTAACCCCCCTCACCCCCTCTCTCCTCTCACACCCTCACCCTCACAAATCCCAGTCCTCCCAGGGACACCAGTGAGTAGATAGATCTCAACTACCTGAGTGTAACCACTCTCACCCCCTCTCTCCTCCATGTACGGATTCCTTATTTCCCACCCTCTTGGCTTCACCTATCATCTTCCAGCTAGTCCTCCTTCCCTTCCTGCACCTATTTATTCTGGCGTCTTCCCCTTTCATTCCCAGTCCTAAAGAAGGGTCTCGGCCTGAAACGTCGACTGTTTATTCATTTCCACAGATGCTGCCTGACCTGATGAGTTCCTCCAGCATTTTGTGTGTGTTGCTCTGGATTTCCAGAATCTATAGAGTCTCTTGTGTTTACAATACTACCTACTTCAGTATCATGTGAAAACTTCTACCAACTACGCCGTTTACATTCTTCAAATAATAAATAATGAAGAATTGTCACAATGGGGGAGGGGGGCATTGGGAGCAAGGGTGGACCCAAATGCAAGACACACCTTGTGAGGTTAATTAAATTTAGTTTATCGTTCGATATCAGGAGAGCTAGGCAGGAGCAGGAATAGCGAACTGGAGACGGACTCAGGACTACGACTAGGCTGGGACTAAGAGTCTAGGCTAGGACTCGGAATCGGATCCCAAAACTAGAAGCGACATGAAGAGGCTAGGGTATGGACTCCGGGCCAAGGACTGGGCAAGGACCCAGTGCCTTTGGTCTTGCCCCGGGCTCAGAGCCCAGAACCAGGCATGGACATGACATAGGCTCGGGAGAGGAGGAACATGGAAAACAGAGCCTCGGTCTCGGGAGAGCAGGTACATGGAACCATAGACACATACACAGAACAGAGAGCCGGGACCCCTCCTTGGGTACAGGACATATGGCCGGGACTCATGCCCCCCGTGGGGCAACGGCAAGACGGCCTGACTTACCCCAGGGAGACGAGGACAAGACAAGACAAGACCCCCCCCCACGGGGCATCGTTAAGACGGCCAGACTTATCCCACGGAGGCGAGGACAAAACCAACACGAAAGAAAACCAGACAGTACCTATCTAGCTCCAGCGATAGAACCAGACCGAAGAGCAGGTGAGGGCTACAGACGAGGGCTAGAGGCGAGAGGGTCAGAGAAGGGATTCACACAGGGGGGTAGGACAGGAATCACAGACCGCCAGGGCCGGAAGTCGACTCGGTACGTGGATGCCCTCGGAGCCAGCACTTGACTTGGAGCCTCCGGGTAGTGGCGAGCTCTCGACTCGGCCTGGGAACAGAAGACAGCGGTTCTTGATTCCCTCCGGCGGGTTAACTGACGGACCCACCTCGGTGAGGAAACTTTGCAGGCTCGCTTTGGCGAGGTAACTGGACAGGGTTGCTCCGGTGAGGAAAGGCGAATTACCAGCACTCGCTTCGGGTGGAGGCTAGGCTTGCTCCGGCCAGATGACATCGGCACACTGTACCTTGGTAACTTCGCAAACACTCTCGCCCGAACAGCTGAAAGCCGGAGACTATAAACTGCCGGTTCAGCGGAGAGTTAATTGCCTCCTATCACCAAGGCCGAGGGGCAAGGGAAAACAGGGAACCAAAGGGAAACAGGGGGGTCAACGGTCCGGATCGTAACATAAACAAAATAAATTTAAGGGGACTCCCATCCAGACCATGACAAGAATAAGGTCCCAGCGTCCATCCCCGTGGCACACAACTATTCGTGGGCCCACAGTCCGTGAAAAACACATTCAATGTTCACCATTTGTGCCCGAGCATTGAGCCAATTATGTATCCACATCTCTGCCTGGATCCCATTCGATCCAACTTCCTAGACGAGCCTTGTATGTGGGACAGCCTCTGCCCTCAAATCCTCTTGATCAAAAAAAACGCAATAGATTTTTTCCAGACACGATTTCCCATGCACAAAACCATCTAATAATTATTTATTTTTGTCTATCCAGAAGCTGGTAGATACTGTCCCTCCGATACCCCTCCGGTACAACACTGTAGGAATACAATTAAACATGTCGTTAGCCAGAGCATTATAAGATGAAGCAGCAATTTCTGCAAGGATTTACTCGATTTCTCTTTATTTTCCCACAAGGTCCGAAGATAAACTTGCTGTGGCCCTGGGAATTTTATCCACCTCAGGCTAACCAATACCTCTCACGTGGTAACCGGTGAAAATCACTGACGGCCCTTGGTGTTGGCACGGTACACAGCAGTTAGTGTAACGCTTTAGAGCGCCAGCGACCCGGGTCAGTTCCGCTGTCTGTAAGTTTATACGTTCTCTACGTGGGTTTCCTCAAGATGCCCCGGTTTCCTCCTACATCCCGGAGACGTGCGGGTTAGCAGGGTAACTGGTCACATGGGTGTAATTGGGCGGTGCGAGCTCATTGGCTGTTACTGTGCTGTATCTTTCAATAAATAAATCAATCAATAGAGATGGAAATGAAGCTGACATCAATACAGGTGGGCGATGTGGTGAAAGTGAGATTGAAAGTAGAATGTTAACTGCTGTCGGCATCTTACCCAGACGTCAGCTTAAAGTAATATGTCTTCAGGAGTCGGTATGGCATTCAGGGCAAAAAAATAGCTACCTCTCAGTTTGAGTGCGCAGGAGGACCAAATGCGTGGTTTATAGCGTCAATACCTCGTTACAACAACAAACACCACAGCAGCAGCGAGAATGCAAAACCGAGCTCGATATTTTCACGTGTAATACCAGTCTCTGCCTCGGGGCGGCGCCATTGTCCCGTCAGTGCCGATGGAAATGATCTCACGGAATTGTGGGAAGTAAAGTGACATATTTACTGATGAACAGGAGGGAAGGAAAAGTCCCCAAACGCCAGCGGCTTCCAGTGAGACCGTCATTAATTACAGTCACTGAACAAACACACTCATTTAACCGTTTCCAGCCCAGAACGACTACCGCAATATCAGTTGAAACAAACGTGATATTAAACGTACAAATTTCTCAAAGCTCCAGAACGATGTTAGGTGCTGGGAATAGTGAGGGTGGAGCGCCGCGGGTGGAACAGGGGGCAGAGAAGGGTGCCCGGGACGGGTGAGTGTTGCATAGGTGCAGACACACTCAGCACTGAGACACCAGGCAAGGTAATTTTATTGCAAACTGTTATTTATTGATCATCACCAAATGTCTCACTGGTGGTTACCGTTCCCTCCCCTCTCCCCTCCCCTTTTCCCAAACATGATTCTTGTCTCCCTGCCCCCTTCCCACTCTCAGTCCACAATAGAGACCCGTATCAGAATCAGGTTTGTCATCACTCACATATATCATGAAATTTGCTTTTCGGCGGCAGCAGTACAGTGCAATACATAAAATAACTACAGTACTGTGCAAAAATCTTAGGCTTCCAAGCTATTTATATGTGCCCAAGACTTGTTCACATTACTGTGCAATGAATTTGCTGTGGTGTGGTCGTCAACAAGAAAAACACGCGATAGAATAACCCAACTTTCAGCAATGATGAAGAATAAAGAATGTTATAAAAAAAATTAGTGATTAAAGTACGGATATGGAATACAGTGCATTTCTACAGTAAATATTATAAAAAGCGGTTTAAAATGCTGACGGTGCAGTGACGGGGATGAGGTAATAGATAGAGGAGGTGGGGGAGGTCTAAGTAAAATAGTTGATCAAATTATCCACGCAGAAACGGGGAGAACGTACAAACTCCTTGTAGGTAGCGGCAAGGAGAGTGGAGAACAGTTTAGGGGAGATAGAAACATAGAGACATAGAAAACCTACAGCACAATACAGGCCCTTCGGCCCACTAAGTTGTGCCGAACATGTTCCTACCTTAGAAATTACTAGGCTTACCCATAGCTCTCTATTTTTCTAAGCTCCATGTACCTATCCAAAAGTCTCTTAAAATACCCTATCATATCCACCTCCATTGCCGGCAGCCTATTCCACGCACTCACCACTCTCTGCGTAAAACACTTACCCGTGACATCTCCTCTGTACCTACTCTCAAGCACCTTAACCCCTGTGTCCTCTTGTGGCAACCATTTCAGCCTTGGGAAAAATCCTCTGGCTATCCACACGATCAATGCCTCTCATCATCTTATACACCTCTATTAGGTCACCTCTCATGTTCCGTCGCTCCAAGGAGACAAGGCCGAGTTCATTCAACTTGTTTTCATAAAACATGTTCCCCAGTCCAGGAAACATCCTTGTAAATCTCCTCTGCGCTCTTTCTATGGCTTCCATATCCTTCCTGTAATGAGGCGACCAGAACTGAGCACAGTACTCCAAGTGGGGTCTGACTAGGGTCCTATATAGCTGCAACATTACCTCTTGGCTCCTAATTTCAATTCCATAATTGATGAAGGCCAATACACCGTATGCCTTCTTAACCACAGAGTCAACCTGCGCAGCTGCTTTGAGCACCCTGTGGACTCCGACCCCAAGATCCCTCTGATCCTCCACACTGCCAAGAGTCTTACCATTAATACTATATTCTGCCATCATATTTGACCTATCAGAATGAACTACTTCACAATTATCTGGGTTGAACTCCATCTGCCACTTCTCAGCCCAGTTTTGCATCTTATTAATGTCCTACTGTAACCTCCGACAGCCCTCCACACTATCCACACCTCCAACCTTTGTGTCATCAGCAAACTTACTAACCCATCCCTCCACTTCCTCATCCAGGTCAATTATAAAAATCACGAAGAGTAAGGGTCTCAGAACAGATTCCTGAGGCACTCCACTGGTCACCGACCTCCATGCAGAATATGACCCGTCTACAAATACTCTCTGTCCTCTGTGGACAAGCCAGTTCTGCATCCACAAAGCAATGTCCCCTTGGATCCCATACCTCCTTACTTTCTCAATAAGCCTTCGATGGGGTACCTTGTCAAATGCTGAAATCCATATACACTACATCTACTGCTCTTCCTTCATCAACGTTTAGTCACATCCTTAAAAAATTCAATCAGGTTCGTAAGGCACGACCTGCCCTTGACAAAGCCATGCTGACTATTCCTAATCCTATTATACCTCTCCAAATGTTCATAAATCCTGCCTCTCAGGATCTTCTTCATCAACTTACCAACCACTGAGGTAAGACTCACTGGTCTATAATTTCCTACGCTATCTCTACTCCCTTTCTTGAATAAGGGAACAACATCCGCAACCCTCCAATCCTCCGGAACCTCTCCCGACCCCATTGATGATTCAAAGATCATCGCCAGAGGCTCAGCAATCTCCTCCCTCGCCTCCCACAGTAGACTGTAGTAAATCTGATCTGGTCCCGGCGACTTATCCAACTTGATGCTTTCCAAAAGTTTCAGCACATCGTGGTTCTTAATATCTACATCCTCAAGCTTTTCAGTCTGCTGCAAGTCATCACTATAATCACCAAGATCCTTTTCCATAGGGAATACTGAAGTAAAGTATGTCAGAGATAAGTTTTTCTTTACACAGTTTGTTGGATTTTTGGAACAGTCTGGTAGAGGCGTGTGTATCTGCGACGTTTAAAAGACACTTAGGTGGACAGAGTAATAGTTACGGGAAAGTAGGTTTACATAGGTGGAGAAAACATGGTGGTCCGAAGGGCCCCTAGTGTGCTGGACAAGTTCTTTGTTCCTTGTTCCACATTGGTCCTGCCTTCCAAGATTGGACATTAAATACCTCCCAGTTGTGTTGGGGAAGGAGGTTGAGAAAGTGAAAGGCATTAGTTTTATGTTCAGAAACATTGAATTGGCTCGTTGGTCTAGAGGTATGATTCTCGCTTAGGGCCTGAATTTGCGAGGATGCGAGTGGTCGCGGGTTCAAATCCCGGACGAGCCCCTCTGAATAATATGTTTTAGGACTTCATTCAGTGAAGTGCAGGAGAATGAGGGTAGATGCTTAATGGTATACGAAATTATGAGGGATGTAGATAAGGTCAATGTCTGCAGAGTTTCCCCTCAGGTTGGGTGAAATGACAACTCGAAGTCACAGGTTCAGTATGAAAAGTTATATATTCAAGGGGAATCTGTGCGGGGACGTCTTCGCTCAGAGGATATCGCTTGAGTGGAACGAGATGCAGGTTGAATTGTAACAATTAAGAGAAGTTTAAATGAGAGGGATTTGGAAGGCTATGTTCTTGGAGCGGGTAGACGGAACTAGTCAGAAGGCCGGTATGGTCTAGATAGGCTGAAGGGCCTGTTCTGTTCTGTAGTGCTCCTTGACTCTATAACTCCATGCGGGATTGAAGCCAGGATATAAATGGAGTGGATGGGAAGTGTTGTGAAGCTGGTGGCCAACTCCTGCCCCCATATTATTTTGTTCTTGTGTTACTGAAATTCAGGTCAGTAAATAGAAGCAAATACCGTGAGTATCACACTCTCTACATTGAAATGAGATATAGATAGTGAACATGCAAAATAGTATTTCAGTAGATGACCACCTTCCAAATTTCTCTGACGTCTGGAGACGTTCTTGCAGAGCAGAGTGTGTCAAACGTAACCTTATTGTTTCACAAAGGAACTGGGAACCCAGGGAATTAGAGCAATCCATGTATACAAAATTATGAGGGGTAAAAACCAGGTTAGGGCAAGCAAGCCTTTTCCACTGAGGTTGGAACTAGAGGTCGCACACTGAGGGTGATTCCTGAGCGAACATTACTCCTTTCTCCACAATCCCTTCAGCTACCTCTTTCAGAAATCTGAGCTGTTGTCCATCAGGTCCAGGTGACTTGTCCATCTTCAGAACTTTCAGCTTCCCAAGCAGCTCCTCCTTAGTAATGGAAACCTCATTCATTTCTGTCCCCAAACTCTCTCGGATTTCTGGCATACTGCCAGTGTCTTCCACCGGGAGGACTGGTGCAGGATAGTTATTAATTTCCTCTGCCATTTCATTGTTCCTCCATTTCTAACTCTCCAGTGTCATTTTCCAGCGGTCCGATATATACTCTCGCCTCTCTGTAACTTTTTATATATCTGAATATAAAACATATTTGGCATCACCTTTGATATTATCAGCTGGCTGTCCTTCGTATTCCATCTTTTATCTCTTTAGCTGCTTTCTGTAGGTTTTTCACAGCTTCCCAGTCCTCTAACTTCCCACTAATAGCTGCAATATTATATGTGACAAATAACGCTCATCTTTATATTTTATCCTTAAGGGCAAATGCCTTGAAGAGTCAACGAGAGACCATTTCGTGACCAGTGACCATAATTCCATCAGGCTGAAAATAGTTCTTCAGAAAGTTAAGGCTGATCTCCAAGTTAAGGTGTTAGTTTAGTGCGGGGCCAATTTGAGAGCGATAAGCCGGGTATTTACAGGGGTTTATCGTTGGGAACAGGCTGATTTTATTTTCTGGTAAATAGACACCTAGTTTTCAAGGTGCGATATCCAGAGTTCAGGTAGAGCGTGTTCAGAGGTATCAGAGGTAGTTTTACTATCGCGAGTCACGTGGGGTACTGGAGACTGGAGGGTGGCGAATGCTGAGCATTCAGTGACGATAGACTACAAGGACAGGACAGGGATGAATAAATCATTAATCCTAACATTAGTGATGGGAAACTACCTGCGGGTCATTCTGAGAGACACGATCTACCAGCAGTTGGAAAGACGAGCTCCGTGCAGGAATGGCCAGCGTGAATTTCAGACGAGTAAAACGCCTCTCGTGAATGTCGTTGTGTTGTTTGAAACGGTGACGCAGAGGATGGACGAGGGCAGAGCGCCTCAGGTCACCTGAACACGATCCCATTATCGCCCTGGGAAAACTATCTGCCTATCCAGAGGATATCCCGACGCAGACTGGGAGACCGCTTTGCTGAACATCTACGCTCTGTCCGCCAGAGAAAGCAGGATCTCCCAGTGGCCACACAGTTTAACCCGACGCAGACTGGGAGACCGCTTTGCTGAACATCTACGCTCTGTCTGCCAGAGAAAGCAGGATCTCCCAGTGGCCACACATTTTAATTCCACATCCCATTCCCATTCTGACATGTCTAACCACGGCCTCCTCTACTGTAAAGATGAAGCCACACTCAGTTTGGAGGAACAACACATTATATTCCGTCTGGGTAGCCTCCAACCTGATGGCATGAACATCGACTTCTCTAACTTCCGCTAATGCCCCACCTCCCCCTCGTACCCCATATGTTACTTATTTTTATACACACATTCTTTCTCACACTCTCCTTTTTCTCCCTCTGTCCCTCTGAATATACCCGTTGCCCATCCTCTGGGTCCCCCCCCCCTTGTCTTTCTTCCCGGACCTCCTGTCCCATGATTCTCTCGTATCCCTTTTGCCTATCACCTGTCCAGCTCTTGGCTCCATCCCTCCCCCTCCTATCTTCTCCTATCATTTTAGATCTCCCCCTCCCCCTCCAACTTTCAAATCCCTTACTCACTCTTCCTTCAGTTAGTCCTGACGAAGGGTCTCGGCCTGAAACGTCGACTGCACCTCTACCTAGAGATGCTGCCTGGCCTGCTGCGTTCACCAGCAACTTTTATGTGTGTTGCTTGAATTTACAGCATCTGCAGAATTCCTGTTGTTTGCCTATCCAGAGGTCTATGCATTTTATCATCTTGTACAACTCCATCTGGTCGCCTCACGTCCTCTTTCACTCCAAAGAGAAAACCCCCCAGCTCGCTCAACGAATCCCCATAATCCGGGCAGCATCCCGGTAATCTCCTCTCTAAATCTTCTACATGATTCCTATAATGAAGCCTACCTTGTGTTATAAAGCCCCAGGGCTGACCAGATGAATCTTCTGATCCTGTGAGAAGATGAGGAAGAAGACTCGGCGACCTTGCGGAGACATTTGCTTCATCTTCAGGCAAAAGTGATCTTCCAGGGGACTGAAAGGTGTCTCACGGCGAGCCATTATTTGAGGGTAGCCCAGGCAAAACAAGGAAATACAGGCCGGTGAGCCTGACACTCGCGGTAGAGACGTTATCGGAGGGGTTAATATTGTCAGCACTGCCGTGTGCGCAGTAAATCCGATCTCACAAAGCTGTTAGACTTCTTCGGAGAGGTAACCTGGAGGATCGATGTGTGTAGGGTGGTGAGCGGTGACTACACGGACTTGAGCAGGTCTTTTAACAGAGTCCTGCGTGGATGGCTACTCCGGAAATGCAGATGGCGTTGGGTTTAGGGTGTGCCAGCTAAGTGGAGACGACACACCGGCTTTATGGGAGGGAGCCGAGTGATGGTGGAAGGTTGTTTTTAGGACGGGAGGCTCACGAATTGTGGTGCCCTACGTGGATCCCTGCTGTGTACACTGTTTTTGCATCTTTGTTCATACAAATGATTTTGATGAGAATGTACAAGGCTCGGATATTAACTATGCCGATGAGTTTAAACTAGGCAGCGAGGAAGACAGAATATGGTGACCAATATGTCCATTCATAATAAACTTACTTTGAAGATTAGCAAAATTATCGGGTGATCCTTAGCAGCTGGGTAAGCGGACCGAGGAATGTGAAATGTCTTTCTGTGCGGATAAGGGAGAGCTGTTATACTGTGGGAATCAAACCGGTGCGGGACTTGTTCAGCGAACGCTTTGGTGCCCCAGCAGTTTGCGTGTGTTCCGCTGTCGTATTCAGCCGTGGTGTTGAAGAGAAGCAGCAGGAACACTTGTGTTGGCTGGAAACGAGAAGGTGCAGGAATGGTACGGCATAGGCAGGAGCGGCGCAGTAACATAGAACATAGAACCGTACGGCACAGTACAGGCCCTTCAGCCCAGTGACTTTATAATGTAGTCCTTGATCAATCTAACTCTTCCTTGACACATAACTCTCAATTTTCCTATCATCCATGTCCCTTTCTAAACATTTCTTAAATTACCTCAATGTATCTGCGTCTATCACCAACCCGGCAGAATGTCCAGGGGTCTACCACCCTCTTTGTAAAGAACTTCCCTCTGACACCCCCTACACTCCAGTCCATTTATCCGATTCCGTCCTGGGAAGCAGTCCCCAGCTGTCCACTCGATCTGTGCCTCTCGTCATCTTACACACATCTATCCAGTCCCTTCTCATCCAAAGATGCGACATCAAATGACCAGGAATATGAAACAAAGAGCCCGAGAGTTGTCAGTGAATGAAACTCTGGAACGAAGGTTAGAAATTTCCATCGAGAGGGATGGGGGGTGGGTGGTGGGGGTTGTATATGGGAGCGAGAGCAACTGGCTGAACGCAGGGATGTTTACACAGAGTGTGGGGTCGTTGGAGAAGGCAGACGCTGGAGTCTAGTGGAAAGACAAAACACCGGACGAAGTCAGCGGGTCAGGCAAGATGTGGAATGGTCGACAATTCCAGTATCTGCAGGGTCTCGACCCCAAACGTTAAACATTCTCTTCTCTCCAGTTCCCCAGCTGTTCGTTTTCCTTCGTTGCTTTGAAGGGACTGTGCACTCTTCTAAACACCCGCTGAATAGAGAAGAAAGGAAGAATTAACCGTTGGTTCTCGCCAGTGATGGGGACAATTATAATTGACATCCAAACAACACTAGACCCATGTTACACATACGGCGCAGGTTGAGAGGGAGGTTCTGAGGTCACGTGGTGCGCTGACCTTCATTGGTCAGAGATTGAGTTCCGGTGCCGCGAGGTGACGTAACTCTGTCAGACTCTGCTTAGACCGCACTTGGAGTATTGTGTTCAGTTCAGCTCGTCCCGTTATAGGAAACCTCAGCGATCAGGGATCAATGATCAACGTTTTCGCCGATACATTTATGTGTGTTCGGAAGTTGACGTGGTGTGTTGGGCCGACATGCAACAGAAACAACATTTACCGATGAGAAAACATAAACAATTATATAAATAACGTTCGTGGTTACAGTGCGGATATGGAACAGAATGTGCATAAATAACACAGACACCAGCGTGTATTTACAATGTAAATAACGTGGTACAATGTGGTTTAAAGTGTTTACAACCTGGTGCAGTGACTGGAGTGATCGATAGGGGGCGCTGGGTGAGGGGTGGTGGTCCAACATTGAATGGTTGATCGGAATAACTGTCTGGGAGAGGGCTGGGAAAACATTTAAAAATCCTTTCGAGAAGTTTCAGAGGAGGTTCAGCAGGATGTTGCCAGGATTAGAGCAGGTATTTTGAGGGAAGGGTGAACGAGCTGGGACTCTTCTCTTCGAAGCTACGGAGAATGATAGAGGTGTATAAGACTACAAGAGACACAGACAGGGAGGGCAACAGCACCTTTCCCCAGGGTGAAGCGGCCATTACAAAAGGACATGCGTTGAAGATGAGTGGAGGAAAGTTTAGGTGAGAGGTATGTTGTTTTTGTTTTGTACACGGTCTGGTGGATTCTGGGATCGTACTGCCGGGGTGCTGGGCGTGGCTGACACAATAGGGACATAAATAGATACTTGGATAGACAGTTGGCTGTAGAGAAAATAGCGGATTATGAGCTGTGTAGGAGGGAATGGTCCAATTGAAGGCAGAGTGGGTCTGCGTGGGTGGGCACAGCATCGTGGGCGGAAGCGCCTGTAGTGTGCTGTACTGGTCTTTGCTCTTTGATCCACTTTGGTCGTAAAATTCCCTCCAGATGTGTCGAGGAAGGAGATTGAGGAAGTGAAAGGCATCAGTTTTATGTCATAAATATAGAACGGGCTCGTTGGTCTAGAGGTATGATTCTCGCTTTGGGTCTGAAATTGCGAGCATGCGAGAGGTCCCGGGTTCAAATCCCGGACGAGCCCCTGAATGAGATATTTTAGAACTTCAGTCAGTGGAGGGCAGAAGAACGGGGGGATATATTTAGATGTATACACAATAGTGTTATAGTGTTGGCATGGGGCCAAGTGGTTACGGCGTTCGTCTAGTGATTTGAAGCTCGCTAGTTCGAGCCTTGGCTGAGGCAGCGTGTTGTGTCCTTGAGCAAGGTACTTAACCACACATTGCTCTGCGGTGACACCGGTGCCAAGCTGTATGGGTCCTAGTGCCCTTCCCTTGGACAACAGCGGTGGCGTGGAGAGGGGAGACTTGCAGCATGGGCAATTACCAGTCTTCCATACAACCTTGCCCAGTTTTAACTTTCCAAGGCGCAAATCCATGGCCTCATGAGACTAATGGATGCCGATAATGGGTCAATGATTGCAGGAAATCCCCCCTCAGGTTGGGAAAGACGACAACTCGAGATCAAAGCTTTGGAGTGAACGGTGAAATATTCAAGAGGAACGTCTTGGTGAACAGGCAGATGTGTAACAGATGTGGACGGTGGACGGCGGTTGTTCTTCATTCTTATTAACTAGAAACCAAATTATTAATGATGTAAGAGAAATGGGTCACGAGATGGAAAGGTGGAAGGGGACCCGCGTGTCCGTGTACACGAAGCAAGGATTCAGGTGGCACAAGAGATTCTGCAGATACTGGAAATCCACAGTAACACACACAAAATGCAGGAGGAACTCAGCAAGTCAGGCAGCATCTCTGGAGAGGCATAAATAATTAACTCTTCAGACCCTGACCTTTCGTCAGGACTGACAGGGATTGAGAAACAGCGAACAGTTGGGATGACATGTGCTACGCCACGCTTTATTGAAAGAGAGGATAAGGACAGGGGTGTTCCCAATGCAGCAGCACGGGGCGTTTATGAGTCGCGGTTGTGGCCATTTTATCGGATGAGAGGTGTTGATTTCATGTAGAGAACGTGTGCCGGGCTGGTATCCACTTGGCAGGGCGAAGGGAGGATGGGCGACCGGACTGACCGTTCAGTGCTCTACACACCGCCAGACGGGATCTCAATGACCCGATACAACGGACGGATGGAAAGTGAGCCGACGTTAAACCCGAGGCTGATAGGTTCTTGATTCGTAAGGGCTTGAAAGGGGATGAGGCGGGTGGCTTTGAGATTAACCAAGCACGATGGGATGGCGGAGATGAACTGATGGGCCGAACGGCCTAATTGTGCCCCTATGTCTTATAATCTGATGTCGTGGACTCCACACCCGGGGATTACGTATTAAAGGTATTTAGAAACGTCACATACAATGGTGATCGGGACTCATCTCGACACCAGGAGGGCGGAGGAACGATTCGTTCTGTTACATCGAAGGCACCAGGCGCCAAGGAGCGGATTATATTTCAGAAAGACGTTTATTACCTTTATTAATACTCCAAGGGTCAGTTGATATGGGGGGAGGGGTGGTGTTGCCGTGTGCTCGGAGGAACAGTGCGCCGATGTTCAAAGGCCACGAGGCAATGCTACAGCTCCGTAAAACCCGGTTAGACCTGTACCGGGAACACTGTGACCACTTCCAGTCGCCCCGGTATAAAACAGACGCGAAAGCTTCAGACAAGGTGCAGAGGGAATTTACCAGGATGTAACCTGGATAAGAAAGCATGTCTTATCAGGGTAGTTTGAACGGGCTGGGGCTTGTCAGGGGTAGAGAGTGGGGGTGTGGTGACAGCAGTAGCACTAGAGGCGGATATGTTGGGGGTATTTAATAAACTCTCTGATAGGCACATCGGTGATAGAAAATGGTGGGATACACAGAGAGGAAGGGTTAGATTGTTCTCCCACTAGATAAAACTCGGCACAACATCGAGTGCCGAAGGGTCGGTACTGTGCCGTGCTGTATTCTATGGGTATTTTCCTGGTGGTAAAGGTGCCGAGGGCAGACTGGCCTCCTGCCGTTTTGTTTTCTGTATTTTTGTGCGTTTCGTTAGTGCGATGTCCCAAAGCAGCATCACCCGCGGTTCGGGCATGGGTCGTCAAAAGCCCGGGGAGCCGGGCAGGTGATCCCGGGGGCGCCTGCGCGCTGCGCTCAGGTGGCCGAGGCGCTGATGACCCGAAGCAGCGAGGTGACCGGATACACCGCCGCGCTCTTCAGCTGCTCCCGGAACCGGGACTGCGTCGCCGCGTAAATGAACGTGTTGGTGCAGCAGCTGACGGTCCGCAGCATAAATCCGACCAGCGTAAAGAAAAACTGCGAGTCGTTCCGCCCGGCCGCCGTTCCCGTGATCTGATAGTAGACGAATTCCACGACGTGCGTCAGCCACAGGAGGATGAAGCTGCCGGAGAGGGTGAAGAGTAAAACTATAGACTTCCTCCTGCTCTCCATCTCCGGGTCACTCCGGTTCTCCCCACTGCTCTGACTCCGCAGCCCCTTCCGGACCCGGCTGGCCACCAAAATGTGCCTGACTGTCAGAGCGTTGAGCAGCAGAATGGCAGCGAAAGGGAGGAGCGGGGTTAAAACCGTGTTTAACCAGTCATAACCCATCCAGTCTGGTTCGGTAAAGAAAGCGATCATTGGATAGCAGCCCCGCGGCACCTTGTCGATGATCACTCTTGGTGCAGACGTGAAGTAGTAGGGGACATTCTGCAGACACAGCAGAACGCCGGTTGTCCCCAGAACCACAGCCGCAGTCTTCCCGGTGCAATGTTTTGTCTTCAGCCGCCGGCAACAGATGGCAACAAGCCGGTCGACTGTGAAAGTGACGGTGAACCAGACCGAGCAGTCGGTGGCGGAGCGACGCAGCACGGTGATAACACTGCACACGGGGGTTATGTTGAGGAAGCACTCCGGGAAATAATGGAAGTTGGTCCGGTACAGAATAACCTCGGTGAGGATCAGCATCAAGTCCGCCGCCGCCATGGCAACCAGGTACCGAGTGGTGCAGGTGGAGAGACCGCACTTTCCCCGGGACAGGATGGCAATCGCCACTAAATTCACTGGGGGCAGAGAGCAGGGATGAGAACGGGGGAAATAGTGAAATCGTGTTAGAGCACGCAAAATACACTCGGTATCCACTTTATTAGAGACACTGGTACACCCGCTTATCAACACAAATATCTCATAACCAATGGCGCGGGAGCCGCTCGGCGCTTAAAAACATGCAGACATGGTCGAGAGGATCTGTTGCTGATCGGATCAAATATCATAATGGTGAATAAATGCGATCTCAGTAGAATAATTGTTGGTGTCAGACGGGTTGACCGAGTATTTTAGAAACCGCTGTTCTGCGAGGATTTTCATGCACGGCGATCTTGAGAGTTTACAGAGAATGGAGCGGGGAAAAAGAAACGTTCAGTGAGCAGCGGTTCTGTGGACGAAAACGCTCCGTTAATGAGGGGGGTCAGGTAGGAACGGATAAACTGTTTCAAGCGGACAGAGAGGCGTCAGTAACTCAAAGGGTGGCACATTACAACAGTGATGTGCAGAAGAGCATCTCTGAACATACGAAACGTCAATCCCTGAAGAGATTGTGTGTCTTCAGGCTCTTGTCCCTTCTCCCCGATGATAGAAAAGAGAGCGGGAAATGGCCTGTGTAGTGGGGATCTTAATGATGGCTGACGCCCTCCGGACCTATCGCATATTGATAATGTCTCCGCTTGTGTTCAGACTGGTGCCCGTGATGGAGCGAGCTGAGTTTACACCTCTGTAGCTTTTTCCGAATGTGTGCCGCGCTCCCCGACCCACCCGCCGCGAAAGCCAGACAGTAATGGAGCCAATCGGAATGCTCTCCACGGTCTGTGTACACTACGGAAATTTACCGATGTTATACAAACCTTCGGTGAAATATCAGATCTCCCCAAACTCGTGAAATATGTTCGTAACTGTAAAATATTGTGCCCAGGGTAGAACTTCAGAGATGTCGATACCCACAAACTCTGCCTATCGTGATTTAATGCACTTCCTTCAAGTCTCCTTCCCGTCCGACTTGGTTTCAAAGAGAAACGACGGAGTCCGTTCAAACTTTCTTCCATTTGGGCAGAAGCGAGATTTTTTTTTCCTCAGACGAAATGAGGATGGGGGCTTGGAAACCGTCCCAGCTTGCAAGCAGTGTCCAAATTTCAAAGTAATTTTATTATCAAAGTACGAATATGTTACCATATACTAACCAGAAATTCATTGACTTGCTTGCATCAGTAGACCAAAGAAATACAATAGAATCAGTGGAAAACGACACACAGAGACCGGCAGATAGAAGATAACTCGGACACGTAGAAAGTCCGATTAGGAGTAAGTTACTCAGCCGTTCACCGGCATCAGTCAGTGCAATTCTAGCTGATTCCCAATTCCAATACCATATTCTATTCTATCACCAGGACTTTTGCAGCGAGAAATCTCTCTAATTCACACATAAATAGTTTGAGCTTGCTGGCGACTCCCACTGTTTGCGCCAGAGAAATTGACCCGTCAGTCACCGTCTACGTGGAGCAACCCGCCCACCTCATTCACAATCATCTTGTTGCGTACTTGAGTCGGTAACCCTAGCGACCGGGCATGCGCAGTGTTGCCAAGGTAACAGAACTGCGACCCGTGGACCTGGAAACGACTGGGAGAATGGGCAAAGAAGTGGCAGATGGAGTACCGTGTCGGAAAGTGAATGGTCATGCCCTTTGGCAAAAGAAATGAAAGGGTTGACTAAATGAAGAGGAAACTCAAAAACTAAGCTGCAAAAGGACTTGGGAGTCCTTGTGCTGGAGTCCCTAAAGGTTATTTTGGAAGTTGAGTCTGAGGTGAGGAAGGCAAGTACGACGTCAGAATTCATTTCAAGATGACTAGTGTGAGGGGATCTGAAGTACCCCTATTAACTGTGTTTTTGGAAAGAGAGAAAGAGTTATTTAACACCGACTTGTTTGTGTGTGTGAGAGAGAGAGAGAGAGAGAGAGAGAGAGAGAAAGAGAGGGGGGGGGAAGACTAAATGGTTGGACTGCCACTTTAAGGCACGAGAAAGAACTGGTTAAATTTTGAATTTCTGCTGGAGTTGCAGACAGTATCGAGGAGCTCGTAAGTTGCTATGGTGACCGAAGGCGGTGTTATTTAATGGACACTCTATGTTATGATTTTCGGCAAGTTGTTGACATTTTCTTCATGGCTTTTTGCCTGCTTGCATTTCTTACACAGACAAAGGAAAGAGGGATTATTTGAATGACAGTTTATGCTTAGTATGGGAAGATGAAAGAGGAGGTCAGATAATACAGACCTCAGACACATGTTTGGACACTGAATGAGCATTGTTGTGCCCGCAGGAAAAGTGGGTTTTGGGGGATTGATCAGGATGATCGATCCACCGCTCTTGCAGTGGAAAGAGGAAAAGGGTTGACTAGTGGGGAGTTGTCCATGTGTCCAACCTCGCCTGGGGGATAGCTCCACTACAAAAAAAGTCATTAAAGTCATTATTAAAGTCATAGTCGGTGACTTTTAAACGATTACGAAGGACAATGGAAAGATCGACGGCGTCAGCTCACCTGAAGACTCAAATCTCTCCCTCTCTCTCTCTCCATCACTACTCAACTCAATACCACGAACTGAACTGAACTGAACTTTACTCATCATCGTAAGACTGCATCTTTTTACCCCTAGACTTAAAGAAGCTTGGTTTTCCATACATATATTTCCACACTTGCTGATATACCTACTTTTATATATAATCATTGCTAACCTGTTTGATTTATCTACATTTATATTACTGTATTGCGTAGTTGCTAATAAATATTATTAGTTTATAGCAATACTGGACTTTAAAGTCTTTTTCATTCCTGCTGGTTCTTTATTTCCGTTACGGGGTACGTGACATAAATTGGGGGCTCGTCCGGGATATGAACAAATTAGTCGGGAGGCTGGTTTGAATTGATTGGGGAAAATCCCTTTTGATTTGGTTGTGTGGAAATACAGCAGATCCATATCTGTGTGGAAATACAGGAGATATGGATGTTAGTGTTGAGGAGTTTATGTTGGAACCAACCCCGGAAGCGTTGGAGGGTTGTGCTGTTGGGAATTGCTCAAAAGTTAAAACTAAAGGTGACCACTATCATGAGGACAGCTCTGATGCAGACAGTAATAGCTCAGCATTATATAGATAAGGGAACGATTGATGAGGAGGCGTTAGGCTTGTTCGTGTTAGGTGAACCTGCTGAGGATGAGCTTCACTTCAGCTGGAAAAATTAAGAATGGAGCATGAACTGAAATTTCAATTGAAATTAAAACAGCTCGAGGCTGTTGAAGCATAAAAGAGGAGGGTCGGTGAGGCTGGAAGGGCAGCAAGACAGAGAGAAGAGGCAGCAAGACAGAGACAGCTCCAGAGGGAGAAATGGCAACGTGAAGATCACGTGGCAGAAAGACAGAGACAGTTTAAAAGGGAGAGGTTGCAGCAAAGAGGTTTAGTGTCGGTCCCTGATGATTTTTACAGCTCGGAAGGGCTTGTTTGTGTGATGAATTTAAAAGTTGTGTTGCTGATGACGTAAGGGCATAACCAGATGCAGAAGATGCCGCTACCTTGCAGGGGTTTGATAAGAAAGCAGACGAAGAAGTTTTAAACCACGAGGTTAAGCTTACTCCAGAAAAGAGTTTGCCAGAGAATAGCTGTGAGGTTCGGGGTGACATTGAAATTGAAACTGGAACAAGTGCTGACAGCCCAGAGGAGGCAGCTGTTCCGATTGAATGTGTTCAGGTTGTTGAATACCTGCGAGTTCACAGGATTCTGAAGCTCATGTTGAAGTCTGAGGTGCCTGGCTTGGTTGGAAAGGAATGCAGCTTTTGTGTGTCAGATGATCTTGGTTCAGTGAATAAGGGGTTAACCTTGGTACCAGTGGATTATGAGAATTCTCAGTCATTTATATTAGACCATGTTTTAAAAGCTGGTGAGGTCAGTGTTGCTGAAAATAATGGGAAAAGTGCTGTTTCTGGACTTTTGGATAATGTGCTGGGAAAAGTTAGATTGGATGTACGACCTTTGACCCTTCTTGCAGGACAAAGGCCTGCTGAGGGAAGATGCGCTCCTCTGTTGAACTTTGTTTGGACATTTGGAGGGAAGCACTTGCAAGGTTACGTTTTTGAGGAAAAGAAGAATTGTTATGATGTTGGAGTGGACGTTGCCATGGAAGCATCCGCAGTGAGGGTCGGAGAAAGCTGATAAAGAGATTGTTTAGCCTCTTTCATAATATATACATGATTCTCATCAGCCTGATGATGGTAGTGAATTTGGTAAACAATGGAGGCATGTTGACATCTCTCCAAGCTAAGAGTGTTTCAGCATTTCAGCTGATGAGTAATCAGCCTGTTGAGACCTATGATAGCAAACCCAGAGGTTTAAATTATAATGATGTGTCACAGAATTTTCTACCTTCCAGATTTCGGCAGGACTTAGGGGGTAGTACAGCTGATAAGAATAAGGTGTATGAGAAAGGTTTGTTTTTACTGAGGAAGGAATTTACAGAGGAACAGAAGCGAGATTCTGAAATGGTGGCTTTAAGGGTGATAGCTCTCATAGGAGAGGAGGTTCAGAGAGAGTCAGTGGGACATTACCTTAAAGATGGGGTGTTGATGAGGAGGTGGAGACCAGCCACAGTGCTTGCAAGTCACGTGGTGGTTTTGAAAGGTTACAGGCCTGAAATTTTAAACATAGCTTACAGTATGTCTTTAAGTGGACCTCATGGAGTGAGAAAGACAGTGAATAACATTATGAAGGAATTTCACTGGCCTAGTTTAAGGAAGGATGTAGTGAATTGTGTGGGCCCATTGCAAGAGACTGCAGATGGTTATCAGTATGTGTTAACAATTGTGTTTGCTGTGTCTAGGACCCCTGTAGCAATGTCTTTTGAAAACATCGAGGCCAAGACTTTGGTAACAGCATTCAGTAATTTTACACACTGGTAGGTCTGCCCAGAGAAATTCAATTTGACCAGGGCAGTAAGTTTACTTCGGGAACTTTCCAGGGGATAGTTAGAGAATTAGAAGCTAAGCACATGGTGTCATCTACATATCACACAGTGTCCAAGGGAGCCTTGGAACGGTTCAACTCAACTCTTAAGACCATGATTAAAGCACATGATGTGAGAAATGGGAAAAATTGGGATGAGGGGATTCCCCTCCTCTTATTTATTGTTGGAGATTCGATTCAGAAGGCATTGAAGGGTAGTTTGTTGGAACCTGTATTCAGTTACAGGCCAAAAGGACCTTGGACCCTACTCAGAAAACTATGGTCTGATTTAGAAATATGTGTCAGTGTGCTTAATTATTTTTTTAAAATTCTGGAAAGGATGTAGTCAGCTTTGTGATTTTGCCAAGGAAAGTTTACAAGATGGTCGAGTCAAAATAAGACACTTGTTTGCTAGAATTGCAACTGGGAGAATTGTTATGGAACAAGATGGAGTCATGGAATCTGATAAAGGAGTGGGAAAGCATGTTTACCCATTAAATCTAATCTCACCCAGATGTCTGAATTCCATTGTTTTGGAAAATATTACGATAAGGTCTATCAGCTGGACCCTAAACCGCAAAAACAAGTAAAAGGACTAATTAGATTTTGAAATGGTGCGCAGGTGCAGTGCATCACGTCATTATGAATTCAGCTCAGCCTATGAAACGATATCTTCACAGTGAGAACTTTGAGAAAATTAAAATGGTTGAAGAAGGAATTAGAAACAGGAAAGAAGAAGGAAAGAGAATGGATGACTGTATTGATAGAGTGGGGAAGGCTAAATACCTTATTAATATTGACTTGTTAAAAGGATACTGAGGTGTTTCTTTAACAGAGAGGGCTAAAGAGATCTCAGCATTTGTGACACCGTCTAGACTGTATGAGTACAATGTTTTACCCTTCAGGATGAAAAATGCACCACGGACATTTCAAAGAATGCTCAATTCTGTGATTGGAGGTTTAGAAAACACAGGAGTTCATATCAATGATTTAGTGGTCGGGAATGACACGTGGGAAGAGCAGATGGCAGCTGTAGGAAAAGCTGTTTGACAGACTTTACAAGGCCAATCTTACTGGGAACCTCGCTAAAAGTGAGTTTGGCCATGCCACAGTTACATATCTGGGTTATGTGGTGGGCCAAGGCCAAATGGATCCCGTACATGCCAAGGTTCAAGCTGTTGTTGAGGTTCCCGTTCTGACCAGCAAGAAAGCTTTGAGAAGGTTTTTAGGTATGGTTGGGTATAATTATAAGTGTTATAAGAACTTTGCTGACATCGCCCTCCCCCTAACAAAACACCTGGGGAAGACTGAAAGATTTGTATGGAATGACCTTTGCCAGGAGGCATTTGAACGTTTGAAAACCATCCTGTGTTATCATCCTGTGCTCAAAGCACCTGATTTTTCAAAGCCATTTTCTATAACAACAGGCGTTAGTAACAAGCTGCTGGGGCAGTACTGCTACAGAAGGATGTGAATGACATTGAACATCCAATAGCTTATTTCTCAAAGAACTTTAAGGTGCACCAGAAAAACTATTCAACTGTTGAAAAGGAATTACTAGCACTTATTCTGGCTTTACAACATTTTGAGGCCAATGATCAAAGATCTCAAAATCTTTCTGATGCCCAGAGAGCACTTATGGTTTACATGGGTTGTAATCCGTTGATAGCTCTAACTAAGATGAAGGATAAGAATAGAAGGTTATTAAATTGGAGTTGATATTGCAGGAATGTGACTTAAAATCAAACATGTGAAAGGTACTGACAATATTATAGCAAATCAGTTATCCAGATATTAAGCTGGAAATTGTACACATTTTTGCTCTGTCATGTGATGATCTTATCTGTATTGTTTCAAACTCTGTAATTCACATTTAGACAAAAAATCGTCTTCGTCATTTTTTTTTTCTCTGAGGAAGGGGAGTGTGAAGGGATCCTGAAGTACCCCTATTAACTGTGCTTTTGAAAAGAGAGAGAGAGAGGGGGAGAGAGAGAGAGAGAGAGAGAGAGAGAGAGAGGGGGGGGGAGAGAGAGAGAGAGAGAGAGAGAGAGTGCTATTTAACACCGACTTGTTTGTAAAAGAGAGAGAGAGAGAGAGAGAGAGAGAGGGGGGGAAGAGAGAGAGGGAGAGAGAGAGAGAGAGAGAGAGAGTGCTATTTAACACCGACTTGTTTGTGAAAGAGAGAGAGAGACGAAGACTAACTGGCTGGACTGTCACGAGAAAGAACTGGTTAACTTATGAATTTCTGCTGGAGTTGGAGACAGCACCGAGGAGCTCGTAAGTTGCTATGGTGACCGAAAGCGGTGTTATTGAATGGACACTAGATGTTATGATTTTCGGCAAGTTGTTGACACTTTCCTCAAGGCTTTTTGCCTGCTTGCATTTCTTACACAGACAAAGGAAGGAGGGATTATTTGAATGACAGTTGATTCTCAGTATGGGAAGATAAAAGAGGAGGTCAGATGACACAGACCTCAGACACATGTTTGGACAGTGAATTATAGGCCGGTTAGCCTAACGTCGGTGGTGGGGAAACTGCTGGAGTCAGTTATCAAGGATGTGATAACAGCACATTTGGAAAGCGGTGAAATGATCGGACAAAGTCAGCATGGATTTGTGAAAGGAAAATCATGTCTGACGAATCTCATAGAATTTTTTGAGGATGTAACTAGTAGAGTGGATAGGGGAGAACCAGTGGATGTGGTATATTTGGATTTTCAAAAGGCTTTTGACAAGGTCCCACACAGGAGATTAGTGTGCAAACTTAAAGCACACGGTATTGGGGGTAAGGTATTGGTGTGGGTGGAGAATTGGTTAGCAGACAGGAAGCAAAGAGTGGGAATAAACGGGACCTTTTCAGAATCAGGCTAGATGCGGGAAGATTGTTCCCGATGTTGGGGAGGTCTAGAACGAGGGGTCACAGTTTGAGGATAGAGGGGAAGCCTTTTAGGACCGAGGTTAGGAAAAACTTCTTCACACAGAGAGTGGTGAATCTGTGGAATTCTCTGCCACAGCAAACTGTTGAGGCCAGTTCATTAGCTATGTTTAAAAGGAAGTTAGATATGGCCCTTGTGGCTACAGGGGTCAGGGGGTATGGAGGGAAGGCTGGGTTCTGAGTTGGATGATCAGCCATGATCATAATAAATGGCGGTGCAGGCTCGAAGGGCCGAATGGCCTACTCCTGCACCTATTTTCTATGTTTCTATGTTTCTATGTTTTGCCCGCAGGAAAAGTGGGTTTTGGATGATTGATCAGGCTGATCGATCCACCGCTCTTGCAGTGGAAAAAGGAAAGGGGTTGACTGGTGGGGAGTTGTCCATGTGTCCAACCTCGCCTGGGGGATAGCTCCACCACAGAAAACCGGTCCCCTTTGTTAATGTCACAGTCGGTGACTTTTAAAGGACTTCGAAGGACAACGGAAAGATCGACGGCGTCAGCTCACCTAAAGACTCAAATCTCTCTCTCTCTCTCTCTCTCTCTCCATCACTACTGAACTCAATACCACGAACTGAACTGAACTGACCTTTACCCATCATCGTACGACTGTATCTTTTTTACCCCTAAACTTAAAGAAGCTTGGTTTTTCATACATATATCTCCACACTTACTGATATACTTATATATATATAATCATTGCTAACCTGTTTGATTTATCTACATTTATATTACTGTATTGAGTAGTTACTAGTAAATATTATTAGTTTATAGAAATACTGGACTCCAAAGTGTTTTCCATCTCTGCTGGTTCTTTATTCCCCTCACGGGGTACGTGACACTAGAATAAAAAAAAACGGGGATGTAACGTTGAGACTTTATAAAGCACTGGTGTGGTCCCACGGAGCACTTTGAGCAGTTTTGAGCCCGTCATCTCAGAAAGGATAGGCTGAAACTGGAGAGAATTCAAAGGAAGTTCACGAAAATGTTTCCAGGATTGAAAGGCTTGTCATATGAAGAACGTTCGATGGCTCCGGGCCTGTATTCACTGGAATTCAGAAGAATGAGGGGTGACCTCATTGAAACCTATCGTATGGTGAGAGGTCTCGATAGAGTGGATGCAGAGAGGACACTCCCTCTGGCGGGAGAGTTTAAGACCAGACGACACAGCCTCAGAATACGGGGGGCGGGGGGTCCTTTTAGAACAGAGATGAAGAAGAATTTCCTCAGCCAGAGAGCGGAATTCGTTACCACAGGCTGCTGTGGATCTCACGTCTTTACACAGTTTAACGCCATGGTTGACAGATTCTTGATCAGTCAGGGCATGAGGGAGTACGGGGAGAACTCAGGACATTGGGGCTGAGAGGGAAAATGGATCCGCCATGACGAAATGGCGGAGAAGACTCGATGGGACTAATGCCCCGCTTCTGCTCCTGCATTTTATGACCTTATGGTCCCATGGGACATTTTAGCTCAGGCTCTCTACAGAGGCATTTAGGATGCCTTTCTCTTGATGTCAAAAGTTCCCTCATTGAGGGGCAGTGTATCCGGGGCGGTGTCACCGCTTGCTGCGCCCGAGTGATAGTTTTCAATGAATGACGTACTTGTCTCTCTGGTTATGTCGTCAACGTGCACACTGGCTTGTCAGACATGACCTTCCTTCCATGCAGCAACGCTGGCCTTTTCTAGTCTCTGCCAAGTATCTGTGCGCTCTGTCCTCATAAAGAAGCGACCACAACACCGACGGCTGATCCCAGGCCAACTGATCACCGGTTACCTGCGCTTTCTCAGTCTCTCACTTCCTCCCTCTCCGGCAGAAAGATTTACTTCACACAGACATAGTGTCAAGTACTATTATGTTCTGAAATCACAATGATTATCGTTTCATAATAATTGGAATTTTGGAAGCAGGTGACGAAAGCATCTGGGATGTTGATGAAAAAGAAGAACAGCTTGCAGTTTATGGGTTTTCTGGCATAATTTAAAAGTGAATGGAGGAAAGTATATATGGGGATGTCAGAGGTATCATACTTTGCATAGACTGATGAGTATGTGGAACGCCCTGCCACGGTTAATGGTGCCTACAAAATAGAACAGAGAACAGTTCTACATAATACAGGCCCTTCGGCCCACCATGTTGTGCCGACCTTTTAACCTACTGCAAGATCATTCCATCCTGCACTCTAACAATGCCCATCATTTATCTTTCATTTTTGTGCCTCGCCAGGGGATTGTTAAATACTCCTGATGCATCTGCCTCTACCGTCATCTCTGCCAGAGCGCCTCACGCACTCGCCGCTCTCCGAGAGAATAAACGGATTTACCTCTGACATCTCCTGCATTTTCGTTCAATCACATAAAAATGTGCCCCCTCGTATTATCCATTTCCACCTTGGGAAAAAGTCTCTGAATATCCGCTTGCTCTGTGCCTCTTATTATCTTGTACACGTCTGTCAAGTCACCTCTCATCGCCCTTCTCTCCAAAGAGAAAAGCCCGAGCTCACGCGAACTTTCCTTATGAGGTACTGTCTATTCCCGGCAAAAACCTGGTAAATCTTCCCTGCATCCTCTTAAGGGTTTCACATCCTTTCTGTAACGAGGAGATCAGAATCGAGAGCAATATTCCAAGTATTGTTTTCGTTTTGTTTTTTTACTATTTCTGTATTAACTGTCATAACATCACACCCGGAGTAACACTATTTGAATGGCTGCGTTCACTTACCAGGAACACCGATGACGGCAATGATAACATAGACTATTTTCTCAACACTGTGATAGATGTACAGCATTTTCTGCGCGAAGTGTTGTTCACCCTACACCGCCGGTAACCCTGTCCGAGTGAAACTTCGAGGCGCTACAGGGCCAAAGTTTTTATCGCCGTTGAGATTCCCGCGGGGACATGGAAGCTTCAACAGTTAAAAATAGTGATTTTCGAAATGCGTGTTAAAAATGAACATCAGCAGAGCGAATTCCCTGCTGGGATTTTCATTTGCTTGTTTCAGAGAATTAATTGCGAAACTCCAAAGAATGGAAAATGTGACACATTAAAGAGTGGATATTTAGAGCGGCGGTCTTACAGCAATGAGAATATTGTTTCAGGGTCAGTGACCCGCCTGCGGTTGTTGTGTAAACCAATCCGCCCAGCTTGGCAGGAGAGACGTGGCTCATCCCTGTTCTTATTTACTTGTGTTCCTGTATTCTGGAAATTAAAGAGGACAATGGACAACGAATATCTTGTGTTTTTGCTGTAGATACCAAAACTAAAAAGTCAAAGTCAAAATAAGTTTATTATCAAAGGACATAAATGTCTCCTTACACTAGCTTGAGATTCATGTTCTTTCAGGCGAAAACAAAGCAATACAATAGAATTAATGTTAACTATATATAAACAAAGACTGACAAACAACTAACGTGCAAAAGAAGACAAAATGGAACAAATAAAAATATAAATATGAATAAATAATACTGAGAATATAAAGTCATTGAAAGTGGGTCTCTAGGTTGTGGAGTCAGTCCAGAGTTGCGGTCAGTGAAGTTATCCACACTGGATCAGGAGCCGGATGTGTGGACGGTGATAACTAGTTGTGGAAAGTCGTTTATACCTGGATGGGTATCTGCCACAATCTTTTGCAATCTGGAGACATTCTTAAGGATTGTATTTCGATAAATGCAGCCGCTGAGTTTCCAAAAGGACCAGAGAGATGCAGGGAATAAGTTACATTGCAATTCCAGACGCCAGGGTTTTCCTCAGGCCACAGGCTGCGAATGGGTGTAGAACCAGACGGCGGTTCAGCACAGAATGAGTGGCCACTCAACACGTTTCGTCTAAGGGGCCTTCTGGAGCCGTTTACTGTCGGCTGAGCGGGTTCACTATCACTCCACACCTTTCCTATACAAGTAATTTGATATATCACGCCCATCCAGCGTCTATTAACAAACCGATTAGCAACTCTGACTAATGCAATGTCCATATATTGCATTGCGTTGAGACCTTAATCACAGATCAACATTTCAAATGATGTTCATACAATCTATTGATCCGAATATACTGCTGGCAAGAACACTCTCATATGTCTCTTCAGAGCCCCCCACCCCAACCCCGAATTGGTTTAACTTACTCTCTGTACCAGTGCCTCTTACATATGACTTGGACGAAACTGTATGAGATGAGTTATTAACTTCAAACTGTCTGCATAATCACTCATGTGAGAGCTGTATAACTTATCTCCTTCTAACTTAGGCCACGAACTTATCAGTCACCTCTGCTGTGGACACTGTCTGGAGGTCCAAGATCCGTATGCTCCAGGACCGCTGGACTAAGTGTGAAAATGTAGGAGAGGACTATGTTGAAAAATAAATGTGCTAGGTTTTCTAAAATTGACTCCTTCTACCTTAGGGCACGAAAGTATCAATCACCCCTCGTAACAGATTCCAATCAAAGCGATCAACCCTGTTTCTGACCAGATAGTCTCACTTCCAGACGTATTACCATGATGTTCCACTTGATGAAAAACTCAACCCTCACTCTCCTAGTCATGAAGGATTAAAATATGGAAGGAAACATTGAACACGAATGGGTCAAGGAGAGTGGAAGTAGACAAACCGATTGCTTTTGTTCTTGCCATGTGGATGAAGGAATGGAGGCTGCCATTTTGTGAAGCTGCTCTGTATACTCCATTTTGTGAACTTTCTTGTGCAATGCTCTGCTCAGGAGTACCTGCATCAAAGCGATTTAAAGTGAACTGATTGATAATCCTGATACACTGTTGCTCTGGAGATCATTTTCAAATAAGAAGTTATTTGCAAAGAGCTCTCTGGTCCGATGGAACAGGCAGGTTTATGAATGGAGGAGACAGTGTTTGACCTGACTAACGTGAACCTCACAACTGGCTGCTCTGCTGTAATTCCAAACAAAGAGACAGAACACGTTTGTCATTTGCGACAAGGGCAATAAAATGATGCCGGCTTGGAGCAGAGTCAATGAGAAGCTGACACACATTAGCCAGATTGGACAGAGCCAACGTGATTGTAGCTCAACATTTGCACAGATAAGCAGAGTGTAAGAAGATGAGGCTTTGAACACAAAACAGCGGCAACTCCGGTGACTAACTATCGCAAGCACGACCCTATGCTGAGTGCTGGGAGAAGCTGGATCGATCGTTTGGCCAACGGGAGATCTCCTATTTCAGTGTTATAAATTGGAGCAGTTTTTGGTACAGGGGGAACAGTAGAATTTATGTTTGAGTTGTTGGCTGGGGATCAACATGGTTACGTAGAGTCAATAATGTGCAAGTTTTGATTAATTAATAGTTGTGTAGAGACTTGCCTAACCCAGATTAGTTGATGATAAACAACACTACCTCCACGTCTATCACTAGTGTAGGAGCTGTAACCCGGAACGCTGATCTGTCAGTATTGCTCATTCCTCAGCCGTGATTGTGTTATAACTCCCACATCCCATTCCTGTGTTCCGATCCATGGCCTTAACCCATCTCCAGTATCCATCACTCTGATATCCCAGTTCCGTGTTCTGATCCATCGCCTGAATCCATCTGCCGTGTCTGTCAGTCCGATATCCCAGGCCCGTGCTCCGATCCATGGCCTGAAACCATCTGCCAAATCCCTCACTCTGATATCCCAGTTCCGTGTTCCGATCCATGGCCTGAATCCATCTGCCATATCCGTCACTCTGATATCCCAGTCCGTGTTCCGATCCATGTGTCATGGTCCGGTCCGTTCACTACTCGTTTCAGTTAATTTCCTTTTCCCCGTGTTCCACTGGGCTCCTTGATTAGGGCACCTGATCCTCATTCGAACCGGCAGCAAATAAACTCCAGCTTTCATCTACTCGCTGCTGGTTTGTCACCATAGCCGGTGCGGCTATCCTCGTCCTACGGCAGCCGAGAATTGTAGGCTCTGGTTGCTTTGGTGCCTGTGGCTGCTTCGTGAATTCAGTCGATTTCGTGTCCGGCTGAGTCGCCGGCCGTTTTGCCGCCACTCCGAGCTAAGATGCGAATTCTATCGTTTTCTTGTTCGGCTGAGACTTGCTGACCGATTGTCGCCACTCCGAGCCGCCAAGAATAAGGGACCGTCTTCATGAGCTTCTCCGTGTCTAGATACTAATGGACTGTCATTGTTTCCTTTCTATCGACTTTTTTCCAGCTGAGTAGGTCCGGCCATGTGCCGCTACTCCGAGTTGCGAATTCTGTCTCTTCGTGTCAAGCCGAGAATTGCTGACCATTTGCCGCTCCTCCAAGCCAAGATATAAATCGTCCGTCTTTGTTCTTCTGTTGTCGCCGCCATGTTCCAGGTGAAGTGCAGGTCCAGGTTTGGAGATCGAAGTCAAGTCCAGGTCCTGGTTCCGATTTCCAAGTCAAGTCCAGGTCCTGGTTCCGAGTTTCTAGTCAAATACAGGTCATGGTTCCGAGTTCCAATTCAAGTCCAAGGCCTGGTTCCGAGTTTCAAGTCAAGTCCAGGTCCTGGTTCCGAGTTCCAAGTCAAGTCCAGGTCCTGGTTCCGAGTTGCAAGTCAAGTCCAGGTCCTGGTTCCGAGTACCAAGTCAAGTCCAGGTCCTGGTTCCGAGCTCCAAGTCAACTCCAGGTCCTTGTTCCGAGTTCCAAGTCAAGTCCAGGTCCTGGTTCCGAGTTCCGAGTCAAGTCCAGGTCCTGATTCCGAGTTCTGAGTCAAGTCCAGGTCCTGGTTCCGAGTTCCGAGTCAAGTCCACGTCCTGGTTCCGAGTTCCGAGTCAAGTCCACATCCTGGTTCCGAGTTCCGAGTCAAGTCCAGGTCCTGGTTCCGAGTTCCGAGTCAAGTCCACGTCCTGGTTCCGAGTTCCGAGTCAAGTCCAGGTCCTGGTTCCGAGTCCCGAGTCGTCCACATCCTGGTTCCGAGTTCCGAGTCAAGTCCAGGTCCTGATTCCGAGTTCCGAGTCAAGTCCAGGTCCTGGTTCCGAGTCCCGAGTCAAGTCCACATCCTGGTTCCGAGTTCCGAGTCAAGTCCAGGTCCTGATTCCGAGTTCCGAGTCAAGTCCAGGTCCTGGTTCCGAGTTCCGAGTCAAGTCCACGTCCTGGTTCCGAGTTCCAAGTCAAGTTCAGGTCCTGGTTCCGAGCTCCAAGTCAACTCCAGGTCCTTGTTCCGAGTTCCGAGTCAAGTCCACGTCCTGGTTCCGAGATCCTGGTCAAGTCCAGGTCCTGGTTCCGAGTTTCAAGTCGAGTCCAAGCCTGTCTCTGTGCCTGTCTTCTGCACTTGGGTCCGCCTCTAGTCGCAGCAGCCGCCCATTGCAACACCATCTGCCGTATCCAGCACTCATTGCATTAAAATAAGTACAGCTTCGCCCATCAGACCCCTTCTCTCCTTGTTCCGCCCCTGCCTGTGCGATCTCCCGAACTCGCTCACTTTCACTTCTTCAATTTGCCGTAAATATCTTCTTCCTGCACGACAGGCCTGGGTGCCAGACCCTGCCAGACCAGTTTGAGGCTTGGGATAGTTCAGCGGAAGATAATTCTCTTGATTTTTCCGATGCAATTCATGGAATCCAAAACGTTGTAAATGGATTGGTGTAAGAAAACTGGAATGTAGGTGTGTGTGTGTGTGTGTGTGTGTGTGTATTTGTGTGTGTGTGTGTGTGTGCGTGTGTGTATTTGTGTGTGTGTGTGTGTGTGTGTGTGTGTGTATTTGTGTGGGTATTTGTTTGTGTGTGTATTTGTGTGTGTGTGTGTTTGTGTGTATTTGTGTGTGTGTGTATTTGTGTGTGTGTGTGTGTGTGTGTGTGTGTATTTGTGTGTGTGTGTGTGTGTGTGTGTGTGTGTGTGTGTGTGTGTGTGTGTGTTTCCAGTATAACAGAGCCTGGATAGCTCAGTCGGTAGAGCATCAGACTTTTAATCTGAGGGCCCAGGGTTCAAGTCCCTGTTCAGGTGCTCACTTTATATCGCAGATTGATTCCCCGTCAGCACATTTACATCCATCCGATGAAACGCAACTTTTCCCAGCCAAACCCACTGGCGGAATGTCTTCACTCAGAGGCTGCAGAGAGCGTGAATCGAACTGCCAGCGGAAGGGATGGGTGCCGATTGGATTTGAACATTTCAGAGAGATTTGGGTAAGTACACCGATGGACGGGGTGTGGAGCGCTGTTGTCCAGGTGCAGCTCGATGGAACGAGGCTGAATAATATTTCAGCACAGACTGAATGCGCTCGGGTCCGGCTTCTGTGTTGTAGCGCTCCGTGTCTCTGTGACAGTGTAGTGAATTTAGAAAGGGATATAATTACCGGAAAGCACTTACATTGATATTAACCCCCATATTCACCCATCGCAACTGCCCAGGACATGGCGCGTCCTTCGTCGGCCTTTAAACAACCCACGTTAGCCGGCACCGCCTGTGCACACACAAAATCTTCCGGCCTCTCCACCAGCACAGACCTTGTCCCGTTTCCCTCTGCGCATCTCCGTCCTCCTTTTTTATCCACAACATTCCTTCTCGATCTACTTCCCGCGCGGTAATTATCACATTACTATATATTTTTGTATAATAAAATATTTATTGAATCATAATAATTCAGAATACGCACCAAGATCTATGGAGCCTTTTTTTTCTCTTCCCACAACTGAAATTCCGCCGCTTTTGTTCTTAACAATTGCTATGGGTCTCGTTTTCCTATCGGAGTTTGAAAGCAATAATTCAAAATTATTTTTATTTGATAAGATGTCGCTCATTTTTTACCACTTCCGAATAAAAATGGTTGATTGTACTGATGGGCGATCCCACCAACACCAGGGGTGCAGACGGAGCCGGAGCGCTCTGGAGCGCGTCCGACACCTCTTTAAGAAAAAAAGCAGAAATAAACAAGCTAATTAATCAGGTGCCGCCCAGGGTGCTTTGAGTACCTCAGGAAACTGCTGATCTCCTGGGATTTTTACGCGCAACAGACTCTGGAGTTTAGAAATAATGGTGCCAAAAACAAAAAGAAAATCCAGCGAGTGGCTGTTCCGTGAGCGAAAACATCGTGTTAATCAGTTGGATCAGTTGCTAAGTGGACCGAAGCATCACAAGTGACGTTCAGTTCGGATCGGTGAGGAGTGTTTCATATTGGGAAGAGAAACGTGCACAGTGTGTGACGCGAAACGAGGAAGTGTTACAGAGCGGAGGTAACTAAAAACACAAGGACATAGTCCGCCTAGAGTAGCTTCAAATAAAGGCAGAACGGTGATGAAGTCGTTTCATCAGTCAGAGTATTAAATATTAAAGTTAGGACGTTATACAGTCTAACTTATACTGCTCTTGGGGAAGTGATTGGTGAGATTGCATTGGCACATTCTGTATGGTTGTTGCTACCCCATTTTCTACACAGAGCGCTGACACAGGGAAGCAACGTCAATCATCAAGGACCTCCACCACCCAGACCATGTACTTTGGTCATTACCGTTATCAGGACCCACACCATCAGGTACCGGAAGTTAATACCCTCAGTCATCAGGCTCTTAAACCAGATGGGATAACATAGAAACATAGAAAATAGGTCCAGGAGTAGGCCATTCGGCCCTTAGAGCCTGCACCGCCATTTATTATGATCATGGCTGATCATCCAACTCAGAACTCCGCCCCAGCCTTCCCTCCATACCCCCTGACCCCCGTAGCCACAAGGGCCATATCTAACTCCCTCTTAAATATAGCCAATGAGCTGGTCTCAACAGTTTCCTGTGGCAGGGAATTCCACAGATTCACCACTCTCTGTGTGAAGAAGTATTTCCTAATCTCGGTCCTAAAAAGCTTCCCCTCTATCCTCAAACTGTGACCCCTCGTTCTGGACTTCCCCAACATCGGGAACAATCTTCCCGCATCTAGCCTGTCCAATCCCTTTAGGATCTTATACGTTTCAATCAGATCCCCCCTCAATCTTCTAAATTCCAACGAGTACAAGCCCAGTTCATCCAGTCTTTCTTCATATGAAAGTCCTGCCATCCCAGGAATCAATCTGGTGAACCTTCTTTGTACTCCCTCTATGGCAAAGATGTCTTTCCTCAGATTAGGGGACCAAAACTGCACACAATACTCCAGGTGTGGTCTCACCAAGGCCTTGTACAACTGCAGTAGTACCTCCCTGCTCCTGTACTCGAATCCTCTCGCTATAAATGCCAGCATACCATTCGCCTTTTTCACCGCCTGCTGTACCTGCATGCCCACTTTCAATGACTGGTGTATAATGACACCCAGGTCTCGTTGCACCTCCCCTTTTCCTAATCGGCCACCATTCAGATAATAATCTGTTTTCCTATTTTTGCCACCAAAGTGCATAACTTCACATTTATCCACATTAAATTGCATCTGCCATGAATTTGCCCACTCACCCAACCTATCCAAGTCACCCTGCATCCTCTTAGCATCCTCCTCACTGCTAACACTGCCACCCAGCTTCGTGTCATCCGCAAACTTGGAGATGCTGCATTTAATTCCCTCATCCAAGTCATTAATATATATTGTAAACAACTGGGGTCCCAGCACTGAGCCTTGCGGTACCCCACTAGTCACCACCTGCCATTCTGAAAAGATAACTTCACTCAATTTCACTCTCCCCGTTACTGAACTGTACCCACAGCCTATGGATTTACCTTTAAGTATTCTTCATCTCATGTTCCCAATGATCATTGATTATTTATTCATACATTCATTCATTATTATTGTCATTACCTTTCTTTTCTCAGCTCAAGACTGGTAAAATCTAAGGTATAGGCATAGACAAGCGCACTCGTATCTTAATTGCTGGAAACATTCAGACTATTTAGCTCCTCTATGGAGATTTACATAAATATTGTTGTGTAGGACAAGATATTTAATGCTATTGTGTAGTGTCTTTGTAGATATTGCTATTCGGACAACGGAAACCCTGATCATGTTCCATAGTCTTTCCATTTCCTCTCCTAATTCAACATATTTCTACTGTTTTTCACTCATTGATTTCTCTATGTTATGTGTGTTTGGATTGGTTTTATCTATTACCTAAGTGGTTTTGGCTGTTTATCCTGTGTCATTATATCTGGACATTGATTATGGATTGTCCTGTCTGTTACAGCTGGTCGGTCGTAATGTAATTTGTGGAACTCTGACACCAAAGGCGGATCAGGCTTGTATTGATAGTGAGGGATGGTTTCATTTATGAGTTTGTATTTTAAAGGAAGATTTTGGTGAATGATGTTTGCCGCTTGATCGTACCTGTGTAATTATTCGGATTGAGTTAAACTGCTACAGGATCCTGTAATGTTGACATTATCTGCGTTTAAAGTCTTGAATTTGTCGGTTTAGTATTATGTATGTTTGATAATCTTCTTGTGTGAACAACCTGATCACGGACTGCCACGAGGAACCCTTCTAATACTAAGAAGAGGTCTCCAGCTCTGAACCAGACGTTCGACGCTTCCTTGTTGACATCAATTTACTCAGATCGCGGGGATGTCTTCCATGGAAGGTCATGTTCTTCAACTGGTTAAGTCTTTCCTGTACAGAGATAATTTCCTCCTTGTTCTGGGCTGCGATTTCCTTTAACTCTAATGTCGTGTTCTTCTTATCAGAATTGTATATGCTAGTGTGGAGCGCTGAATCCTGTTTTCGGTGATGAAAATATATCCTTTAAGGTCTTATCTAACTGTTGTGTAAAGTTTTATGTCTGTTCCTTCTTCTTCCTTCTTCTGTACCCGGGAGTGTTATTCTAAGCGCGTTCGGATGTGTAAAGTGTTTTCTAAAAATTTCAGTTCTTATTTTTGTAAATTTTCCATATCGGATTGGGACCAAGGCATTATGCCAAAAGAACACGTTTAATATGGGTACAGAGAATATGTTTATTGGCTTCGTTATATGTTTACCATTGAGCTCTGTTGGAAGGTTTACTTAAGCTTTGACATTTTCGAAAGTTTTCCATCATCGCACTACGATCTATTTTCTTTGCCTGTTGGTGTCCCAGATAGTTCTATGTTCCATGTTCATCCATGGGTTGTATTGTATTCCGCTGCTCAGTTTTGTATTCTATCAGCTCTGTTACAACTTTCTTTATGTTTAATGCTCTGCACCTGTCCATTCCAAAGTTCATGTTTATATCGGTAGAAAGTACTGAGTATTATTATTAAACTTGTATTTGCACAATTTGTAGTATTTTGCACGCAGGCTACTTTTCCGTCCTATTGAGTGCGGTCTTATGTTAATTCTATTGTGCGTCTTGAATTTACTGTGTATGCCCGCAAGAAAGAAACTGAATGGTGAATCATATGTACTTTGATGTTAAACTTACATTGAACTTCGAAATTTGCAAATTGCCATTGAGCTGTAAAGAATGAAAAAAAAGTTTCAGGATAATTTGCCAGCAATCAATGGCATAAGATACAGGCGGAGCTTGGGTTTCGTAGAACTGTATTGCTCTGATCGTAGGAGGCTTTACTCAGGGAAAGGAATTCCAAGAATTGAGAACATAGGTTTAACTTGAGAGGTTAACGACCTGAGTGGCAATTTCACGTGGAGGGCCGCACGTCTACTGAACGATTAATTGGAAGGAAGTGGCTAAAGCAAGCAAAATAGAAATATTTAAATGACAATTAGACTACTACATAGAACGAATGGTTTCGGGAGATGTTGGTCAAACACGGTCAGATGTGATTATCATAGATGGACACCTTGGATGGCATGCATGAGTTTGGACAAAGACCCTGTCTCTGTGATATTTCGCTCTGTGACTGTATGGATGAGTTTGGACAAAGACCCTGTCTCTGTGATATTTTGCTCTGTGACTGTATGAATGAGTTTGGACAAAGACCCTGTCTCTGTGATATTTTGCTCTGTGACTGTGTGCCTCAGCGGGTCGGCACGGGAACTGACGATCTGCAGCCGGTAGGAGAGACCTTGCGACTGGGATAAGGGGACAGTGTGCACCGCAAGTCTGACTGATATTGATCGCATCCTGTCAGGGCAGGCAGTCGCAGGATGAATACTGAATGTGTGTAAGATACCTTTGCAATTAAACGTTTGATTAAAGCCAATAAGTAAATATTTTACCAGTCCTTGGCAGCTGGTTGCCGATAGAAGAGTGAAATAGACACAAAAGGACATAACAAACGCTCCAATTATTTAAAATATAATCATGAGTCAATTAAAACAAACCTTCGCGCAATCACAAGTAGAATTGTTTGGTAGGATTTCACAAAACAAGGAACATAGTTTAAATTTGCTCAGAGGAGTGATTCGCTGTTACAAAAATTCTAAAGATCGACATGTTTAAATATTTAAAGATAGAAGGGACACGTTCTCAGAACTGAACATCTGGATTTGCATTTAATTTCTGCATTTCCATCGGGATATAAAGAAATGTAACAGCAACAACTGACAGAGTTGACCCTCAATACTAAACCCTCAGGAGTCTCACACTTACTATCACATTCCACACATCACTGTCACCATCCATCCCAGCGCCACAAACGTCATTGTTTCCATAGCACCGGATCTCTCAGCATCCATGTCCCCAACACCTCTCCCCCGTCTGCTGATCAGATACTGTGTCCAGTTCCTCCACAACTGTCTTGGGTTTGGACACTCACTCAACACATTCAGCACACTCCCCGTGAAATAATTGATACCGATTTCAGCGCCGCCGTGCCAGGACAAAGCAAGTGCCGAGAGACATTGCATCATCCTTCGAATGAATCGACATTCACTTAATATGCCTGATAGAGTCTCATGTGGACAGTTGGTAAACGATATTGTAAATGAGGTATGTGGCGCAGAGAAGTAATTAAAGCCACAGACAAAGATTGTTTTAAGAATTAAAATAAACACCACCACCGTCGTTAATAATGTTCTGTGGGAAAAATGCAATGAGCGCACAGTGATGGGAAATTTCCCAATGTGACTGATATGCAAACACTCGAAGCTGGAGCAAAAGTCGTGAATATTACTTATGAAATCCTGTCTGAGCGAAAGGTATTACAGGTCAGAGACTCGGGAAGTGACTGGTGAGAGAGAAATAGCGAGGGTCAAAGTGCCATTGTTAGAGTTCAGCTAAACGGAATTAACTTCACTGTAAAGATAGGAATGAAAAGCGCAGACGGAGAAGTAATGGATGAGCTGAAGACAGACATAGCATGGTTACAGATTGGGTGGTGCCGTGGAAAGAAAGCAGGCGAGGTCACTTGCGGCGAGATCGTGTTGCCACGTTCAACCAAAACTACTTCCTTGTCCTAACTGTTGCTGTGGATCGATGCTGGCCGCATTTTTACGTGCATGATTATTCCAGGTCAGGGTCAGGCCGTTCCTGACTAGAGAGAACATCCAAACCCGAGCCTGCGACCAGCTGATTGATTTATTTATTAATAATCCGGATAAGAAAGTTGACCGGATATTTTACAGCGTTCACAAACTCCTGTCTGAACTTGGCCTGAGTCACGCCATAAATGAACGTATTTGTACAAAGGTTTACGTTCTGCAGTATATATCCGATCTGACCGAAGATATATTCAGCAGGGTTGTAATAATTGGGATTTCTTCCCGAAACGTTATAATATAGGTAATCAATCAGAGTCGTCAACCACAGAAGGATGAAGCTGCCGGAGATGGTGAACAGTAAGATCACAGACCTTCTCCTGCTCTCCATCTGCGGGTCACTCTGATTCTCCCCCTTTCCCTGTCGCCTCAGCGCCTTACGGACCCGACTGGTCAGTAAAATGTGCCTGACTGTCAGGATATTGAAGAGTACGATTACACCGAAAGGGAGCAACGGGACGACGACCTTATCAAACCGATTATATTCTACCCACCCCGGGACACTCTTCCCTCGGATGGGCACTGCGATGAATGGGCAGGCTGATGAAGGGAGGTTGTGTGACGAGAGACCTGGGCGAGGATGGTTCGGGTCCCAGTGCTGGGGTATCCGAGACTGGAACCGAGACATGATACAAGACTGAAACAAGACAGGCTTATAAGTTGGACGCTGGACACAAATCCAGGTACAGCTGACGATTGAGCACCGAGATTCAGTTCTTTAGATATTAAAAAACTTAGCGCCAAAACATGTCCGCCAATTAGCGGGGCGGCTTTAATCTTTAAAGGGGCCGCGCCAGCTGTCCATATTCCGGAGAATTAGACCGTCTGAAGCCCGGAGTCAGGAGCGTTGGGGTCCGTGTCGTAACAAGTCAGGAGTGAAAGCAGTTCGTGTGACGTTGCAGAACTTGCTCTTTGGAACAATCCGAGGATTCGGCATGTGGAGAGTATATTGACCGGTTGCATCACGACCTGGGATGGGAATACCAATGCCCTTCAATGGTGAAGCCTGCAAAACGGCGTGGATACAGCCCGGTGCATCACGGGTAAACCCCTCCACACAACTGAACACATCTACATGGAGTGTGATCGCAGTAAAGCGTCACCCATTCTCAAGGATCCCACCATCCAGGTCTCGCTCTCCTCTCGCTGCTGCCATCACGAAGAAGGCGCAGAAACCTCAGAACCCACAGCACCAGGTTCAGGGACAGTAATTAAGGCTCAACCAACCGGTTCTTTAAACAAAGGGGGTAAATTCGCTCAACTTCACTCGTCCCATCACTCAACCGTTCCCACAACCTATGGATTCGCTTTCAAGGGCCTGCGGCTCAATTTCTCGTTTTTTAGTGTTTTTAAAATTTATTAGTATGTGTATTATTATTATTATTAATTTATATTATCTTTCGCATTTGCACAGCTTGCGGTCTTTTGCCAGATTGCTGTTTTCGTCCTATTGTTTGCGGTTCTCCCATTGAGTCTATTATGTTTCTCGGATTTACTCTGAATGCCCGCAATAAAATGAGTTGTCGGGTTTATCATGACATGCATGTACTTTTCAAATAAATTTATTTTCAACTTTGAAATTCAACTCTGAACGTTATTATCCCGAACCAGCGAGGACAACTTCACTCAGCTCAACACTGAATTGATCAGAGAACATAACCCGTGGTCGCACTTTCAAGAACTCCAAAACTCATGTTCTCAGTATTATTCATTGACTTTGTATTTGCACAGTTTGTCTTCTTTTGCACATGAGTTGTTCATCGGATGAGTTGCACTTGAACAGATTTGTGAGATTTGATCCAATTCATCCCTGGCCGACTAGGCCGCACAGAGTGTTAGATTTGTCAGCCAAAGTAATTGCCGTATCCCCCTCACTTCCGCATCATTTACAGATGACACTCAATCATTGTGTAGTTTCATCTGGGGCGCAACACTGGCTCAGAACAAGAGTTCGCTTTATTAACAATTAGAGGAATTATGGCCGCGGGTTATTTCACAGCGTTTAAAAAATAATCTCTGAAATTCGCAGAGACACTCGGAAGTAAACGGGTTCGAACACATGCTTGATTCTCTATCGTGTATCCGAGATGGCCAAAGATATACCAAGATTGGTTATAATTGATGGGATTTGCTCCGGCAATATTCTGAAATAAGCAATCCATAACCGAGGTTAGACACGGGAGAATGGAGCTGACGGATATGGTGAAGAACAAAATCACATTGCTCCCTTTGTTCTCAGCCTCTGGGTCAGTCTGATTCTTTCCCTCACCCTGAACCCTCAGCTTCTGATTCAGATTTATTTTTATCAGATGTACACCGAAACATACAGTGAAATGCGTCGTTTGCGTTAATAACAACACGAGCTACGGATGTGCTAGCGGCATCCCGTAAGAATCACCGCACATTCTGACGCAAACATAGCTCGCCCACATCGGTCCGCAGAACAACACAAGCAACAACAACAGAGAAACAGCGAAAAAGACCCACGGAGAAACAAGCCCCTTCCTTAACCTCGATCCACCCAATCACCGACTCAGATATATAGACAGTAATCCACCCTCAGGACTCGAGAATTCACAGGCATCGGTCCTCCGACTTCTGCTGACTCACTGACTCGCAGACGCGGGGCTTCGGCCTTAGCGACATCTGCACACGACTGGTAAATAAAACGTACTTGACTGACAGCATGCTGAACATCATTATAAAAGAAAGTGGTCACAGTGGGATTACAACCCAACATCCTGAAGCCCACCCACCACGAAGCAGTGGATAAGCCGACCTCCTTTCATAGAACCAAACCACCTTGTCAATTATCCCTCTAGTCCTGAGGTTGTTCACCTTTATTTTTTAAAGCCTTGGACGCCTTTGGCAGTCCGGTGAAGCCTATGGACCCTTCTCAGAATAATGTATTTAAATATATGGCATAAAATACAGAGAATTGCAAAATAAACCAATTATATTGAAATGCAATTATAAAATATTTTAAAATGAATTAATGATATAGTAGTATATGTGTGCCTATTTATGACAAGGTGAGGCATTTAAAACATAGGCAGGTTAAAATTAAATTTCAGTTTTAAAGACTTATCAGCGTGAATGCTGTGATAGCTCAGCTTGAATAAGAACAGTAAATTGTGAGGTGGTCTCTGATAAAGCAACACGCATGTCATTTTGGACGTCATTACGTCGTAACGCAGACTGTCTACACTAAGGAAGTACGGAGAGAAAAACGAAAAAACAGGAAGAGCTTCTGCTACTCACAGGTTTTGCAACGCAGGGCACGATCTGTATCACTTCACAATCTGTTAGCAAAAATACAACGTTACTTTAAGTAACTTCAACAGTTCTCCCAACCGTCAGACCGTGTCTGAACTTGCCTGGTAACACTCGTAGCCCGTATGTCTCTCTCTGTGACAAAAGGCAGCGCGGCCTTACGGAGAGCTACGAATTCTCATTTGAACTGACCAGTTTTGCAAAACTTTAATACACAATAAAAACGACCCACCTCCTTCTCCGTATTGATCAAGCGGCAATTGCAGATAAGTTCAAAGTTCAAAGTTCGAAAAGTTCGAAGCAAAACGTATTATCAGAGTACATACACGTCATCACATACAAATCAGAGACTATCGTTCCTGTGGACATAGTTATCAAATCTATAGATCAGCAAATCTAAACTGTAGACATCAGGAACTGTTAACTGTAAACAATCTGTCGATATGCAGATATAAATAAATAACAAAAAATAACAGGCAGGAAGTCCTTAAATGAGCGTAGCTGTCACCTTTTGTTCAGGAGCCTGATGATTGAGGGGTTCTGACACCAGGTCGCAATGCAGCCAGTTAGCACACTGTCCACCGCACATCTCGAGAAGATTGCCAAAGTTTGCAATGACATCCTGAGGCAGTAGAGGCGCTGTCGTGATTTCTTCGCAATAATAGTTCCTTGATGGTCCAGGGCAGGTCCTCTGAGATACCGACACCCGGGAAATTAAGTTACTGACACTCTCTACTCTGATCTTCCGATGATTACTGGTTCATGGACCTTTGGTTTTCCTCTACAACCAGTTCCTTGGCCTTATTGAGTTTGGGAATGATGGAAAACAACCTAGATGTCCGAGTCACAAATGTGAGAACACGTGACGTCACTGTTTGGTGACTGAACGACTACTAGCCGCAGGGTTGTCCGATAGTTGTACAGCTACTTCACAGGTGTATCTGCGGACAAGATGACTGCGATCATTTTTGATCTAATGGCGGGTCTAAAAACCGTCGTAATTTCGAAACAGTGATCAGTGTGATGTAAACTACGAGATATTTGTAACGACTATAAGGTGATATGAAGATATCTGTGATTTCTATTGATGACAAAGTCACAAGTACTGCCTATCCTACTATGGTTTCTCGCCTAAATCCATATTTGAAGGAAATGATAAATTTCAGTTGGAGCTTTGTGAAAATAAAGATGTATTTTTCCCATCTACGTTCATCTATCCACTGACCACCGACAGCAGGTAAAAACCCTTGACCTAGGCTCACAGATTAAAGAGAAGGGTAGTGCTTTTTAATAAATAAAGCACAACACTGATTGTTGGCAAAACGACAGTCGCCATTTTCTCCTTGCAATGTTTCGTCTTTACTTCTGGAAAATACAAGGGGAATGAGTGGAAAAGTAAGAATGTGATCTGTGTTTGATTAGTCCAAGAGTAAGTTTGATGGGCTCGGTTAGCTGACGTGCCTGTATCCGTCGTGTATCAGCTGACGTAAAACTGAAGCAGCAGGGAGGGCGGAAGAATCAGTAAGACAACGAGATACCTCTCGTACTGCAAAGCCAGGATTGCTGTGTTATTGCTTCGAACATCCGATTGTCGGGTAAATGTGGACATTATGGAGAGAAAGACAGACCGACAGACAGACAGAGATACAGATGAACAGACAGACAGATAGATAGCTAAATAGACAGACAGGCGGGCAGCGAAGTACAAACGAAGTCTTATGCGGAATCTGTGAAATGCAGAGCTGTTAATAATATGGCATAATAGGTCTTTTTTTCTTTCAAGGACTGAAGATGACTTACCCGAAGTTGCTAAATTCAACATGGAAACTTGACGGATGAATTATGCGACCTTGGAATTCAGCAATTAGTTCTCCAGCTATGGACAGATTGGGCTCGGATAGAAACTAAAACGACAAATCAGAGCAATTGCAGATATTTTAACCACATTCAATCCGAATGAAGGTCTGCCAATACATGAACTGTTATAATATTC
The DNA here is from genome assembly GCF_963921235.1 of Mobula hypostoma. Lineage (NCBI taxonomy): Eukaryota > Metazoa > Chordata > Chondrichthyes > Myliobatiformes > Myliobatidae > Mobula > Mobula hypostoma. The sequence continues at coordinate 5,159,754 of NC_086127.1, read as the reverse complement.
TCTCATAACGCAGAAGAAAATCATGCAGGGCAGAGGGAAATGCTTGTAGCTTAATTAGAATTCAGTATTAGAACTTGAACACTGGAAAGAGGTTCTGTCGGGTTCTGTCGGGTTTCAGCAGGCCTCAAGTTCACACCAACGAAAACTTCTTCCCCAGGGTTTATGAGGGAGCACAAAGGCAACAGTCTTTCAAAAACAGAATGCAGGCACGAATCCGAAATGGCAGGCTGAGATCTTACCAGGGAAGGCAGTCAGGCGTGGGAAAACAATCCAGAGCGCACAGGAAAAAATCAGGTCCAGAAACAGGCAAAATCCAAAACACAGAATCAAGCAAAATCGGTTGGCAGAAGTCGCCATGACAGACTAGAACGACACAGATTAGAATCTGGAACGAACTGGCAGAGAATGCTAGTCAAGGCAGGGTTTAAATGTACAAGGTAATGAGTGAAAAATTAGGAACAAGTGGGTGCAAATGAGGAGACAAGCAGGTAATTGGAGGAAGTCCAAAAAAGTAAAGGGGCTGATCCAGAACCCACACGGCCAGGTGAAATAAAACAGAAATTAAAGACTGTCCTGATCCGGGGCTACCAGCAGAGGCCCTTCGACCCAGTGTTCAGGCCGGATCCTTAACAGGTTCGCATGTTAAAGATTGACAGTGATATATGTCATAGCGGCCGACCCTAGAGTCGGAAAGGACTGGATAATGCAGAGAGTATGTAGCTTCAGGACCATGGACAGTGCAAAATGTACAGCTTTATGATCGTGGACAGTGCAGAGTGTTCAGTTTCAGGTCCATAGATAGTGCAGAGTGCGCTGTTTCAGGACCATGATAGTGCAGAGTGTTCAGTTTCAGGTCCATAGATAGTGCAGAGTGCGCTGCTTCAGGGCCATGGAGAGTACAGAGTGTGCAGCTTCAGCACCATGGATAGTACAGAGCGTGCAGCTTCAGGACCATCGATAGTGCAGAGTGTGCCGCTTCAGAACCATCGATAGTACAGAGTGTGCAGCTTCAGGGCCATGGATAGTGCAGAGTGCGCTGCTTCAGGGCCATGGATAGTGCAGAGTGTGCAGCTTCAGCACCATGGACAGTACAGAGTGTGCAGCTTCAGAACCATGGATAGTGCAGAGTGTGCAGCTTCAGGACCATGGATAGTGCAGAGTGTGCAGCTTCAGGACCATGGATAGTGCAGAGTGTGCCGCTTCAGGACCATGGATAGTACAGAGTGTGCAGCTTCAGGACCATGGATAGTGCAGAGTGTGCAGCTTCAGGACCATGGATAGTACAGAGTGTGCAGCTTCAGAGCTATTTCAGAGAGACTCGCGGGGTGGGGGACATTTCTGGTGTCTACCAGTTTTCCACTGGGAATTCCGGTATCCTGCCACTCTCCAAAAAAATATGGGATGGTGGATAAACTGGCCGCTGTAAACTTGCCAGTCGTATATCAACGAGTGGTAGAGCTGTTCCAGTGGAGTGCGGTTGATTTGAGTGCGGAGCATGTTTGGTATAAAGTCCGTCATCAGTTTGATGAGCAGAATTATTTAAGGTAATGTACTGACTGAGGACAGTACTGTTTCAGATATCTACACAACCATGTAGTAAAATGTTTGATGTGATTTACGGTACAATATTAATAGAAGTGTTTAGTTAAGTAAACCATTTAGAAATTCACATTCTTAGAAGTGTCTTTCGGAACTAAGTTGACGTTTCGTATTATTGTGCGGCTTTAAAATCAATTTTATTTGAAGTTTATATCGAAAGTTTGATACTGGAATAAATTATTGATTTTTTTTAACAATTGAAACATTATTAACCGTGTAATTTCGGTAAAATTGAGGACATCTATCAATCCTTCAAGCTATAGCCAATATAGGTGGTTCATGTTTGAGATCAAATAAAGTTTTTAATTTGAAATCTCTCAGTTAAAGAGGGTCACATTTGGTATTAATAGAATGAGAGTTGACTGTAGCAAATAGTACTGACTATCGGCCACAACTGAGCAAAGGCCCACAGTGAAATAATGCGGGATATGTTGCTTAACATCAGCCTGCTTTAATGATGAGCCTCATCTTTGATTGAAAGAAATTCGCCTTAATCTTTGATTAACTTGATTAGAATTGTCGGTACTCTGGGGTATTCATAGATAAGTACATCCAAACAGTTTCAAACATATCGACGCCAGATTTAATTAAAACAATTGTGAATCTGAATGATGATGTAACCTTACTGTCCCTGTGGAGATGTGGAGGGGTTTATACTAAAGACAGCCGGAACAAATACCTCAGTGTCGTTGCTTGTAAATCAGTGGAACAGATTCATCACGTAGAACATGCTGGAGACATTCTGCAGTATCAGGAAAATATATTATATCATAATTGCAAATGTTGGTGTCCCTGGTAAGCACCTATAAATTTATTTTGTTATTTATGTAATTTTACACTCGAGATTGTCTCCCAGTTTGATCTATAGTTGAAATTGTTTGCCTGCTGATACTATGGTTTTGCTTGAGCCAAAAGTGGAACAGTGATATCGTTTCCACGATCCTACATCCTCAACGTATGGCACTAGTAATGATAATTATACTAGTTCTAATGGTAATAGCGATAAATAATAATAACAACCATAAAAGGAAATAACAACAACAACAACAATAATAATAATAATAATAATAATAATAATAATAATACTGGAACTACTGCTTTATTTCTGAGCGTTTAAAGTTTATTGAAAGGTCAGATTGTAGAACCACAGAGACACATCGGCGAAGAAGTTGACAAGTAGCCCGGTTACTGCCTGATAATAAATAGTCATAATTCGCAGATAAAATCCATGTTGTTGTATTTTTGGCGACTATATTGAAGGATGCAAACAAATGCTTTAAAATAGTTGCGTTACGCAACTGATCCAAGTAATTCCTATTTTATTTGGCTTTTGGTGATACTATGTCTCTCTTTTTCCTCTGCTGTTGGTTAAATAAGCTTTTTAACTGGTGAAACACAGCGAAAGTGTTAACCTTCTTCTGTTTGAAACCCACAGAATCGATTGCTCTGGAGTTACTGAGAGTGATCAGCTGCTCAGGTTTACAACCGGGCAATAGGTCTTTACTGTGTGAGTAACTAGTTCAATTGTCCCAGCAAATTTTCCCAGTACTCATTAGTCAGTGTCGTCACTCTTACAGTCTGTGAAATATTGCTGTATGTTTATGGATTGTTAAAAGTCCATTGATTGTTAAAATTAATTCACGTTTGCGCCAGATATTCCTTAAATATTATTTGGGGTCCCACCAGTGCACTGACCTGTGCACGCAACTCAATAGCGTGACCGTGAGTGAAGGAATCTCATGAACACATGTATTTAAATTTTAGCTTACCAATTCAGGCCAAGGGGACTTGTGAAGATAGACAGCTGCATTTACATCAGCGAGGTGGGTTTAAAAAGCCTGTGTTTTGCGCGCTTGGATATTCCGATTGTATGAATGGAATGGAGATTCCCTGCTGGCCCAGCCGTCCCATCCAGACCAGAATAACTTATTTCCCTCTTGTCTTTTCAGTCTTTGCTTTGCTGGTCATTTTCATATTCTGGGTCCCGGTTCGAGACGTTCCTGTCATTGGCAAATTTACTCTCTGTCTAGTTTATTTGGTCATCAGATCCCCTCAGAACGACTCCAGGCTGTCCACGCAACACATCATCTTCTCGGGGATCATTCCAATCGATTTTTTCGCACATTTCTGAGATATTCACGGGTTTCTTAGAGAGTGGAGCCTGAAATCTGACAGCAGATGCATCAGACAATGCAGATCTATTAGTCAAAACGTTTCGATGTGACTTCCTGGCTCTTAGAGCCACTGAATCATCGAGACTTACGGAACGAAAGGAGGTACTTCAGACTTTCGAGTCCCCACCGACAATCAGACACCCATTTACACGACTACAATTTCAATCTCTTATTCGCTCCACATCTGTTCAGTTGGGTTCAGACTCCACCATTCACATGTACACTAGAAGCAATTTACAGCGTCTAATTGGCCAAGCACCAAGCACCACTTTCTGATGTGTGATCAAACCGGGGCACCCAGGAGGAACCCGTGCGTTCGGAGTCAGAACGCGCAAACACCACACAGACAGTCACCGAGTTTAGGATTGAATCTGATTCTCTGGCGGTGCTGTCAGGGACACGTAGGACAATCTGCACCAATTTTTTCTCATAACTTCCATGGGCTTGACCATTTACTTAATAAGTTCAGATGGCGTTTTAAAAGTTTTCTTGGTCTCTCTTTACAATTTTGTGAGTTTATAGAGTGACGGGACCCTGAATTACCCCTATGAACTGTGCTCGTTTATCCCTATTAACTGTGCTTTTCAAAAGAGAGAGAGAGAGTTACTCAACTGCAACAACTCGTTCTTAACAGAGAGAGAGAGAGAGAGAGAGACGAAGACTAACCGTTGGACTGTCACTTTAAGGAACGAGAAAGAACTGGTTAACTTTTGGATTTCTGCTGAAGTGGAGATAGCACCGAGCAGCTCGTAAGTTGCTATGGTGACCGAGGGCGTTAATAAACTGACAACTGATGTTATGATTTTGGCAGTTTGTTGACACTTCTTGAATGACTTTTGCCTGCTTATGCGTTTCTTCACAGAGAGAGGAAGGAGGGAATATTTGAATGACAGCTGATGCTCAGCACGGGAAGATAACATCTTTAGCTTTAACTTCCGTAATATTGAGTGGCACCTGATTAGTTCCAAGGGATTAGATGGGACAGAGTTTATTTTTAAGTGTGTCCACGGTGGATTCCTGTCACAGTATGTGGACAGGCCGACGAGGCGGATTGCCATACTAGATCGAGTACTAGGAATTGAACCGGGCCAGGTCACAGATCTCTCAGTGTGTGAGCATCTGGGGGACAGCGAGCACCACTCCCTAGCCTTTAGTATTATCATAGACAAGGATAGAATCAGAGAGGACAGGAAAATTTTTAATTGGGGAAGGGCAAAAAATGAGGCTATAAGGCTAGAACTTGCGGGTGTGAATTTTTGCATGGAAATGCACTATGGACATGTGGTCGATGTTTGGCGATCTCTTGCAGGATGTTAGGGATAAATTTGTCCCGATGAGGAGGATAAAGAATGGTAGGGTAAAGGAACCTGGGTCACAAGTGAGGTGGAAAGTCTAGTCAGGTGGAGAAGGCAGCATACATGTGGTTTCGGAAGCAAGAATCACATGGGTCTATTGAGGAATATAGAGAAGCAAGAAAGGAGCTTAAGAAGGGGCTGAGAAGACCAAGAAGTGGGCATGAGAAGGCCATGGCGAGTAGGATAAAGGAAAACCCCAAGGCATTCTTCAAATATGTGAAGAAGAAAAGGATGACAGGAGTGAAGGTAGGACCGATTAGAGATAAAGCTGGTAAGATGTGCCTGGAGGCTGTGGAAGTGAGTAAGGTCCTCAATGAATACTTCTCTTCGGTATTCACCAATGAGAGGGAACTTGATGATGGTGAGGACAATATGAGTGAGGTTGGTGCTCTGGAGCATGTTGATATTAAGGGAGAGGAGGTCTTGGAGATCTTAAAATACATTAGGACGGATAGGTCCACGGGGCCTGACGGAATATTCCCCAGGCTGCTCCACGAGGCGAGGGAAGACATTGCCGAGCCTCTGGCTAGTATCTTTATGTCCTCGTTGTCCACGGGAATGGTACCGTTGCATTGGAGGGAGGCGATTGTTGTCCCCTTATTCAGAAAAGTTAGTAGGGATAGTCCGGGTAATTATAGACCAGTGAGCCTTACATCTGTGGTGGGAAAGCTGTTGGAAAAGATCCTTAGATATAGGATCTATGGGTATTTAGAGAATCATGGTCTGATCAGGGACAGTCAGCATGGCTTTGTGAAGGGCAGATCGTGTCTAACAAGCCTGATAGAGTTCTTTGAGGAGGCGATCAGGCATATAGATGAGGGTAGTGCAGTGGATGTGACCTTTATGGATTTCAGTAAGGCATTTGACAAGGTTCCATACGGTAGGCTTATTCAGAATGTCAGAAGGCATGGGATCCAGGGAGGTTTGGCCAGGTGGATTCAGAATTGGCTTGCCTGCAGAAGGCAGAGGGTCGTGGTGGAGGGAGTACATTCAGATTGGAGGATTGTGACTAGTGGTGTCCCACAAGGATCTGTTCTGGGACCTCTACTTTTCCTAATTTTTATTAACGACCTGGATGTGGGGGTGTGAAGAGTGGGTTGGCAAGTTTGCAGACGATATAAAGGTTGGTGGTATTGTAGATAGTGTAGAGGATTGTCGAAGATTGCAGAGAGACATTGATAGGATGCAGAAGTGGGCTGAGAAGTGGCAGATGGAGTTCAACCCGGAGAAGTGTGAGGTGGTACACTTTGGAAGGGCAAACTCCAAGGCAGAGTACAAAGTAAGTGGCAGGATACTTGATAGTGTGGAAGAGCAGAGGGATCTGGGGGTACATAACCACAAATCCCTGAAAGTTGCCTCACAGGTAGATAGGGTAGTTAAGAAAGCTTATGGGGTGTTAGCTATCATAAGTCGAGGGATAGAGTTTAAGAGTCGCGATGTAATGATGCAGCTCTATAAAACTCTGGTTAGGCCACACTTGGAGTACTGTGTCCAGTTCTGGTCGTCTCACTATAGGAAGGATGTGGAAGCATTGGAAATGGTACACAGGAGATTTACCAGGATGCTGCCTGGTTTAGAGAGTATGCATTATGATCAGAGATTAAGGGAGCTAGGGCTTTACTCTTTGGAGAGAAGGAGGATGAGAGGAGACATGATAGAGTTGTACAAGATAATAAGAGGAATAGATAGAGTGGAGAACCAGCGCCTCTTCCCCAGGGCACCACTGCTCAGTACAAGAGGACATAGCTTTAAGGTTTCGGGTGGGAAGTTCAAGGGTGATATTAGAGGAAGGTTTTTCACTCAGAGAGTGGTTGGTGCATGGAATGTACTGCCTGAGTCAGTGGTGGAGGCAGATACACTAGTGAAGTTTAAAAGACTACTAGACAAGTATATGGAGGAATTTAAGGTGGAGGGTTATATGGGAGGCAGGGTTTAATGGTTGGCACAACATTGTGGGCCTAAGGGCCTGTAGTGTGCTGTTCCATTCTATGCTCTATGTTCGATAAAATAGGAGTTCAGTTGATAAACCTCAGACACATGTTTGGACACTGAATGAGCATTGTTGTGCCCGCAGAAAAAGTGGGTTTTGGAGGATCAGTCAGGCGGATCGATCCGTAGCTCTTGCAATGGAAAGAGGATAAGGGTTGACTGGTGGGGAATTGTCCATGTGTCCACCCTCGCCTGGGAGATAGCTCCACCACAGAAAACCTGTCCCCTGTGTTATAGTCGCAGTCTGTGACTTTTAAAGGATTTCGAAGGACAACGAGAAGATCGACGGCGTCAGCTCACCTGAAGATTCAAATCTCTCCCTCTCTCTCTCACTCCATCACTACTCAGCTAAATACCACCAACTGAATTGAACTTTACTCCTCATCGTAAGACTGTATCTTTTCACCCCTAGACTTAAAGGAGTTTTTTTTTCATACATATATTTCCACACTTACTGATATACTTACTTCTATATATATAATCTAACTTGTTTGATTCATCTACATTTTTATTACTGTATTGCGTAGTTACTAATAAACGTTATTAGTTTATAACAATACTGGATTCCAAAGTGTTTTCCATCTCTGCTGGTTCTTTATTCCTGTCACGCGGTTCGTGACAATAGTTGGAACAGAAATTCATAGTTCCATCTCTGCTATTGTCGTGTCTTCCAGAAATATCTTTAAAATAATAAAAGGCGGGACTGACCCAGAACATATTGTTTCTCGTTTCAGATTCATAGAGTATTTCAGCACAGAACTAAGCTTTTCTTATATTTAGTCTATGCCGGCATGATCTTAAACCTAATCCCATTTACCTGCACCGAAACATGTCCTTCAAAACCATCGCTATCGTTTTCACACCTGCCCAAACCTCTGTTAAATATTACAACTGAACTCTTGCGCTGGGATCGACTCCGCCGTTTTTTTAAACCTTCTGAATAAACTTGGGCCTTCTTACTGAAATCCCTCACAGCCCTTGTGTGTTTTGAATTTGATTTCCCCGCATATTCCCTGTTACTGCTGCAACAGGTAGACCTGTATCTTGGTTCTGACATAACAAGTTATGTTTCGCTTTCAGCCCACGTGGAATCACAAAATCCTGCCAACTTGGGAGACATTTGGAAGATACATTATCCTAATTGGCATCATGATTTCTACTTCATGGATATTTTTTCTGACATAATTCTCTTTCCACCCACAACAGGACGCCTTTGATCATCTCCTCTCTGTCGCTTCCACATTGAAGTAGATTGCCTATGTTTAAAGTTTTTAACTTCCTGTTCTTTGTGTGAAGAACTTACCTCTGACATCCCTCATATTTTGTTCCAGTCATCTCGAAATTATTAGATATTTCCTCCCTGAGAAAATTTCTCTGGCTATCCACGATACACACGCATCTCATCATAGTCTGCACCTCTATCAGGCCAGTGCTGAGTCGGCTACGGTTCAAGGGCACCAGGTCGCTCTACCTGTCCTCATAGGACTTGCCATCTAGACCAGGCAACATCCTCCTCTGCACCCGCCTCTGAAAGTTGAACGATCTGACGATCAATTTGACCATTCCCCTTTAATTATCACATTTCTAGAGAATTTACTGCATCGATTTTTACCCAAAAGGAACCGTCTGCGTGTTGGCACGGTGTGTTTCTGTAGGATCGGGACTATGCGTCAGATTGTAAAGAAAATGCACACAGAATTTATGTAAAAATTGCTAGTTTTGTTATCAATAGTAAGCTGAATGAAGATGCTTGGATTCCAATCAGGCGGGGTGGACACTGAAGGAATCGGCACTCTAAAGCCCTCAGTTAGTCGTTCGTGGGACGGTGTTGGGTGGTGCGTACGGTAGATGCCGATTCTGAGTTTGTCCCATCGTCAAGTAAGGGCAGTTCTAACCCAGAGAGACGTTCGCTCTCCCTGCAGCCCATTTCCTTCAATTTACAGCAGTACATCAGCAACAAAATATCAAGCTGATGCCAGTACTCTGTCTCGGTTGCACACGGGCAGTCGAATGTTTGGAAGGGAAAATGATGGACAGTATTACTTGGTAAACTTCCCGACGTCCTCCTGTAGAGGGCAACATACTCCGAGCACAGGAATCTATTGCTCTGAGTTTTCTCCATTTTATTTCTCTTCTCTTTTTTATTTGCAGTGAATTTAGTGGCGATTGCAATCCTGTCCCGGGGAAAATGCGTCCTCTCCACCTGCTCCACTCGCTACCTGGTGGCCATGGCAACGGCAGACCTCATGGCTGTGAGCACTGCAGTCATACTAAGGCGGATCAGTTATTATTTCCCAGGATCCTTCTGGGATATCTACCCAGTGTGTAGCATTATCTTTGTACCGCTGTGCGTATCTAAAGACTGTTCCGTCTGGTTCACCGTCACCTTCACCTTTGATCGATTTGTCGCCATTTGTTGCCAGAAGCTGAAAACAAAACATTGAACCGGGAAAACTGCGATTTTGGTTTTGATGACTACCTGCGTAATAATCTGTTTTAAAAACGTTCCTTACTATTTTATACATAAACCAGGGACACTGATTAATAACGTTTTTGGTTCTGCAAATTACGGGCAAGTTATTACACTGAGCAAGGACCGGTGGCTTTTGATAGTTTGGACAGGATTTTAACTCCGTTGATCCCCTTTGCTTTAATCCTGCTTCTTAACTTTCTGACAGTCAGACACATCCTGTTGGCCAGTCGGGTGCGCAAGGCACTAAGGGGTCAGAGCAGGGGAGACAATCGGAGTGACCCGGAGATGGAGAGCAGGAGGAGGTCGGTGATCTTACTCTTCTCCATATCCGGCAGCTTCATTCTACTGTGGTTATCCACTGTTATTAATTTCTTAAATTATAACATTTCTCAAACAGATCCCAACAATTTCACCGATTCCGAATATATCATGGATCAGGCCGCGTACGTGTTACTGAATTTAAGCTGTTGCACAAACACATTTATTTATGGGGTGACTCAGGCCAAGTTCAGAGAACAGTTCATCAGCGCAGTTACATACCCTGTGACGTCACTGCTGCGAATCATTAACAAACTACAGAACTGACCCCGGCCGCGGCTGCTTTCAATATCCCGCGACCCTGACCGTACTATTTCGTACCCGATAAGTTACACATGGATTCAAACAACGGCAACGGGAGTTTGGCTTAAAATTGACAAAAGTTATCATGGTAAATCGCGGATTTTATTTTGCAGAACCTTATCCAAATATTCAAGCTTCATGATGGTTTAATGTTATTCGTCAGTACCCGAGTGAAAAGGGGAATGAAATAAATGTTACTCCGGTTTCGATACGGCATGAATAATAAAGCACAATAAATACTGAGAACAAAATAAAACGATCAAAAGCACAACAAATAAAAGCATTCCTGTGAAACATTATTACTGATCCTAAAGGGATTGGACAGGCTAGATGCGGGAAGATTGTTCCCGATGTTGGGGAGGTCCAGAACGAGGGGTCACAGTTTGAGGATAGAGGGGAAGCCTTTTAACCGAGATTAGGAAAAACTTCTTCACACAGAGAGTGGTGAATCTGTGGAATTCTCTGCCACAGGAAACTGTTGAGGCCAGTTCATTAGCTATGTTTAAAAGGAAGTTAGATATGGCCCTTGTGGCTACAGGGGTCAGGGGGTATGGAGGGAAGGCTGGGTTCTGAGTTGGATGATCAGCCATGATCATAATAAATGGCGGTGCAGGCTCGAAGGGCCGAATGGCCTACTCCTGCACCTATTTTCTATGTTTCTATGTTTCTATGTATCTGTCATATAGAGAGACGGGTTGTATGTACATAAAGTGACACTAGGTGATGTGTATGGAGCGGTGTTCGAGGATGATGGGTTGGGTTAATGTGTGAACGTGTTGATCAGTCTGACGGTTTGGGGTAAACAACTGGTTTTGGTGTCTAGAAGCTCTGGTGTGGATGCTCCTGATGGGAGTGGGACAAGCAGTCACTGGAAAGGGCGGGTGTGAACCTTTATGATATTGCTGGCCTTTTGTACCGACACTTTTCTGTATGTATGTAATTGATGGCGGGTAGACTGATGCCGGTGATATGCTGGGCAGTTTTAACTCCCTGTTGTCGAACCCGCGGAGAAGACCCCCTTTCTACAGACTAAAGGAGGTTATTTTCAGTCCAATGAACTACCAACCTGCTCATGTTTGGGATTTTGATGGAAATCGGAACGGTAGAGCAACGCCACGTCTTCCTGCTCCCGTTAGACGTCCGGATCGAATCCAGTTTTCAGGATCTGTCAGTGGTTGCTCGCTGCTACTCTAACCGCAGGTCGATTAACCATTTTGCAGTGGTTTAGTATCTCACCTTGTCGCTGATACTCAGGAAGATTTTTTCTTCTGATTTTCAATTGTTCTGTCTCCGTTATCCTATGGTGTAGTTTCACTCTGCAGACTGATCTGAATGCCAGAGGCTAGACAGGTGTCTGTTTTCTCTTTTTGTTCCTTGACATCGATGGAAATCCCCAATCTGAGCAAGCTTCACCAGCGAAGAGAATTTCGGTGAGATTCACCAGGATATTGTTTGGAATGGTGTGATTCTTGATGAGGAACGAAGACAGAGACGGGGCCTGTCCTCCTGGGATCATTGCCTGCTCAGTACAGACCTAGTAGATGCGTGCAATGTATAGGCAAGGTAGACAGACAGAAATTTACCTCCATGTCAGAGCAGTTTGAAATTAGATAGGTAGCAGATAGATACCTTATTTATCCCAAAGGAAATCACAGTGTCACAGTAGCAACACAAGTGCACAGATAAACAAATATCAGAAAAGAAGTAAAAAAGCATAAAATATAAGCTACTTTAAAGAGTCTAACAGGAGGTGGGCATCACTTCCCCGTCTATAGGTTGACTCATTATAGAGCCTAATGGCCGAGGGTAAGAGTGAGGTCATATAGCGCTCTTTGGAGCAGCGCAGTTGTCTCAGTCTATCACTAAAAGTGCTCCTCTGTTCAGCCAAGGTGGCTTGCAGAGGGTGAGAAATATTTACCAGAACTGCCAGGATTTTAAGTAGGGTCATTTGTTCTACCACAGCCTCCTCTGTGTCCAGTTTGACTCCTGTAACAGAGCCAGACTTTCTAATCAGTTTATTGAGCCCGTTGGCATCACCCCTGTGGATGATATTCACTCCAGAACACACTGCACGGAAGATTGTGCTGGCGACAAAAAAACTGGGACAACATGTGAAGGAGAGGCCTGCACACTCCAAAGGGTCTGTCTCCTCAGGGAGCAGAGGCGACTCTGGCCCTTCTGGTACACAGCCCCTGTGTTGGTGCGCATGGTTTTCATCCAACTGTCGAAGCCTGGAATGCACTGTCCAAGGAGGATGGATGCGGAATCTTTCCCAGCATGTCAGAACTGTTTAGAGCGAGAATTGGAAAGCCAAGACAGAGAAGGCTACGGACCATGGTCTGGAAAATGGGTTGGTACAGATAGAAAACATGGAAATAATTGATCAAAAAGACAGCTTCCGAGTTTTATGTATCCGCTGCCTCGATGGCCTCGACTCAAATTCCCTCATCCTGTGTAAATAAATGATATAGTGAAATGCTCATAGCGATACCCACTGCCCAGCTTTGCTCTGATTGTCAGCACGAAGCCGAGACTGGAAATGTACTAAGACGAAGACTAATTCCAGCGTTCTGACCTATTGCTGAACTGGGAAACAGTTTTCACTTTCTTTAATCAATCAGATGGGTTCCTGGATCTATTCTTTCACCTCACTGATTTGGTCCCGGGGACGCCCCCATTCCGCTTTATGTTGTCCCTTTCCTTCGCTGAGAATAATTCGGGGATTTCCACAGACTCCCTGTCTATGTTTCTCGCTCCAAGCACTTTATCCATCAACAATTATTGACAAAGATTGTAACTGAGCAGTGAATCCTCGGGGATTTTCTGTCCTGAGCGTCATCCAATGGTTAGTCGTAGAAACGGGTGCCTGTGGTGATCAGGGTGAACGGGAATGGAGGATTACTTGGAGAAATGTCAGAAAAGAGGAAACAGACTGGTGGCCGGGTGGCTGTGTAAGGTTGATAGAACTGCGAATCGCATTAATGTGGAATTACTCGTGCGATCTGACTTGCGTGTTAGGAACATAAAATAAAATAGAGTATTGGCGATAAACATTTCATCGCTATCAGCTCATTAATTCAACAAAGTGTAATTCTGGAGCAGAGTTTTCTTCCAGATTAATTTGTTTACGATTGAAAGTATTGCTGGAGGGGTGGACGGAATGGATGCGTGGGAGGGGGAAATGAAGTACCTAGCGAATGCTGAAGGTAATAAACTGCTCTGTGTTCCAATCTACCTGTGTTTCACGTCCTCAGCCGCGGAGCGACGACCATGTGAGTGGGGAGTGCGGACGAATAAATTGCAAGGAAGTATTTGCCTGAAAATCAAAATGCTATTGAGAGCAAAGGGAGGGGGAGAGTACGAGCCAAACATGCGTTTGTATCGCTTGGCCCATGAGGAAGAAGGTACGGGAGTTTCAGGAACGCAATCGAACATGAAACATTTTCATCGATCCGTTCACAATTTGCCTATAACTGACCGACCTTGTATCAAGACTGTTGATGGATATTGTACCCACACGCTCCGCCTTCTTCAGTGCTTATTACAAAAGAACTGGTGTCGGTGATTACGCATGCAGAGGATGCAGTGTTGGTGTAAAGATCTACAGCGCTGTTGGTATCGAAAGGATGATAACTTGATGTTGTGTACATTAACTCATATCTTGACGTGCAGTGCTGATGTACCGATTGTTATCAATTAACCAAATCTTCTGCGGAGCCCTCGAGGTATTTCAGCTTCATCATCTTCTAACTTTTTACTAAATTCACTGATTTGTTCCAAATGGTACTCTGCCATCTCCGTCTTTTTTTTACAGTAAGTGTTCTGTCGTCGCTTCTTGCTTCACAAATAAATGTCGTTTATCCATTTTTTATCTGAAAATTGACAACACCGCTCATTATAGACTTATCACAGGTGTTACATTCTTCATTAACTTCTCTAATTAAAATTGCTTCGAGGACATTTCTGAAAGATCTACTTAAACGATTCCCATAATTTATCTAAGGACTTAAACTTTGCCGATTTCCAATTACGTTTAGGCAATTTGTCCTCGTGCGCTTGATATTTCTTTCTTTTCAAATACATTGGGGGCAAACATAATATGGCCAAGATAATGATATTCGATATGAATATGGCATCAACCGTAACGTACATGGTTCTTTGTTTGTAAATCTCTTCAAAAATTCTGTAAGTATATATAGACCTATTTTTCTTATTTTATAATTCCTTCAAAAGATCACTTTTTATTCCTCTCCGAGCCTTCTGCGCATCGGCCGGCCAACGTGCAGTTGTTTTCATATTTTGTCTGTTTCTTCACGAGTCGGAGTTAGAAAGCGTGCAAGGAGACAGCCGGATTCGAACTCGCCTCGAAGTCCGGTGCTGATGCCTCTACAACTCCGGTTGAGAAGATCACCATCTTCCTTCTATTTATTCATATTTACAAATTATCCCTGTGGACTAAGCAGTGAAGTTAAATGGCTCTTACTCCTGTAGTCAGCTGACAAGTACTCCTAGTGAAAATTTGTCAATGTGCGGTCATTACGTCATATCCTGCAATCCGGAACACGAAACACTGCTCGAGAAATTCTGTAGGTCGATCAGAGCCTTGAGAGGGAAATGGACTGCCGGTATTTAAGTTCAAATTCTTCAGGAGGATTGAAGATCGTGGGGAAAATAGACGCAATTAAGAGGTGAGCGAAAAATGTGGGCGACATACAGCAGTCATGTGTTGATCCATGTCAGGAGGGGTAATGAAGTTCTCTAAATTTGGTGGATGGGAATTAATTTTTTCACATACTGCCTCTTAGTCCAATGCCATGTCCAATCAGACAGCTTCACTTTCCTGCTCCATCCTCTCCAATAGCTGATGTTTTAGACGGCAAGGTTAAGGAGAATTATGAGATAATGTCATGGTCCGGTCCGTGAAGTCCGCATTCCGGTTCACGGTCCAGTCCATCGACCCTTGCTCCAGGTTTTCCTGTCTACCGTGTTTCCATTCTTGTGAGCTCTAATTCAGGCAGCTGATGCTCGTTGGGGCTGGCTGCATAAATACCTTCACAGACCAGGGCGTGGCTGCTGGATTGTTCTTGTCTTTACTCCTTGTATTTCTTCCTCTGTCTTCCGTTTCCTCGCCTGAAGCCCTGCCGGTAACTCTCGCCTCGCCTGAAGTTCTCGTTTCGCCTTGCAATGCTGGAAGCCCTGCCTTGTCTTGCCGGTAATTCTCGCCTCGCCTGAAGTTCTGCCTTGCTTTGCATTACCTGAAGTTTTGCTTTGTCTTGTTGTCTTGTCCTGGAGCCACGCCGTACCTAGCTCCCTTCCTGTCCCATGTCTCCGTCGGGTGTTGATCCGCGACCTGCCCAGGTGAACCGCGCCCTGCCCAGGAGGAGCCTGCCTAGCCTCAAACCTGAAGGCTCCAGCCTCCTGCCTCTAGCCTCAAGCCTGAAGACTCCAACCTCCTGCCTCTATCAAGCTTCGCCTCTAGCCTCAAGCCTGAAGACTCCAGCCTCCTGAGTCCTGCCAAGCCTCGCCTCTAGCCTCAAGCCTGAAGACTTCAGCGTCGTCCTGCCTGCCTGCCAAGCCTCGTCCTTGCCTAGTTCTGGGGTCCGACCCAGAGGCAAGACCGAGGTACTGGGTCCTTGTCCAGTCTCTGGCTCGGAGTCCAAGCCCGGGCTCCTCGCTCTCTTGTACAGTCCTGTTCCAGGTTCCTAGCTTTCCTGTCCATGTCTTTGCCTTCGCCCTGTATCCTCGTCCTGTCCCTCGTACTTCAGTGTCTGTGTCTTGCACTTGGGTCCGTTCCTAGCCACCGCCCTATGACAGATAATGATTCTCAAGGGTCTGAGCATTACATACAAGGGCAGGAAGCATATGCCCCAAGATCATACAACATTGGTCACATTATATATCGAGTATTACGTCTGTGCATTTCTGGTCACCTTCTTACGGTAAAGAGGTTACAGTGCTGGATAAAATGCATGACGAATGTTACCGGGATTTCTGGAGTCTTTCCTATACCAGGAGAGCCAAGGCATTTTCAGATACTAGGAGATACAAGGCATTTTCAGATACTAGGAGAGACAAGAATTTTTTCCCTCTGTATTACTGGAATGTACTGCCCCCATTCAATGGTTGAGGCGATGTTATTAGAATATTTCAGACTTTACAAATGAACACTTGAAAGGCAGAGGCACAACTACGGTTTGGACAAGGGTTATATAATCGAATTGCTGCGGATGATTGCGGGCATTGGAGACAGAATACCTCGTCATTTCACTACCAGACTCTTTCTTCACAGTTGTTCATTTACTGTTATTCCCTAATTTCTCCTTCCTCCCCATCCACAAACCGCTCTCTTTCTCTACGTCTACACCTCTCTTCTCTCTCTCCCTCTCTCTCTGTCTCTCACTCTGTCCTTCCGCCCTCTCTCTCTCTCTCCCTCTGTCGCTGTCTCTCTCACTCTTTCTCTCACCTTCCATGTCTCTCTATCTGTCTCTTTTATGCCGCACGTGTTTCAAAACAACAAATGTCCGCCAGGCGTGTGTGTAAAGTAATCAGCATAGGATAATCCACTTCAATGTTAAGAGATGCAGAGGTGTCCAAAAAAGAGTCGATGGTCCACATGTAGTGACGCTGGAAGTAGAGTCTCAGGGAGAAATTTGGTGAAATTGACATTTAGACTGCTGGTGTTTCTCAATCAGTGAACCGAATATAAATGTTCGTGGATCATTGGACTGTTCTGCACGAAAATGCCGAGTCTGCAAATGTAATACTCTGTTCAGGTTTTGTCAACTTGCTGAATGCCGGATGTTATTAAATTGGAAAGAATGCACAGGATTTTCACAACAATGTTGGTAGTACTCGGGGTCGTCGTGGCTATCCCTCGAGGTCGAGGATGATGGTCTTCGTTCTGAAGAAGTGGCCCACAGAGTGAAGACGCCTGTGCGTGTATTTGTTTAACGTGTACTTGACGTTGTACTCCAAGAAGGACACGATACCTCACAAATCAACCAACTGATTGCAATGGCATGGAAACCACGACGATTGGAGCTGATGGATTTGTTGCAGCCTTCATCCGCCTTCGCAGACGTTCAGTTGAAGTAACTTCACCGCCTGTTCCACCGCTGAGGACTTGGTTGGATTGTTCTTTGTCAGAGACCTCACCTTCGACCTTACCGCCATGGGTGACCCTCCCAGGAGCATAGCTCCAGACGGCATCGCTCTCGGGATCACAGGACCACACAAGCTTCTCCATCACGACAAGGTGACAATCCACGGAGAAGAACTCGGGGTTCCAATGTAGTAGAGACCAAAGGAGCATTTTGCGGAATTGTGTGTTCTGGTTGCTGTTTTCACTGGAGAATGAGAAATGATCTCATAGATATGATTCAATTCATGAAGGCCATAGAAATAATTGACGAGTTCAATGACGTCCCTAAGATTGGAAAATCAAGATCCAGAGAATCCGATGTACCTGAAATCAGACCGTCGACAACAAAAAAAAATGTACTGCCTTTCAATACCTTTGTATTAATTCAATTGCAGCCATCACCCACCACCAAGAAGCCTTTGGTATCGGAGACGTAAAATGATGGACTTGCACAGCGATTCCTGGTTTGTATTAATCGCCTGTACATATTCAACACATTTTTTCTAAATATTAATTGCGACGAGCGAACTAAATTCGGTGAGATATGAGTTGTAAAAGATAGACATTGCGAGGCCCCTTTTCGGCTCCCACCGAGCGTCTAGTGGAAGTACTTGGTGGACTGCAGGTTTTAAAAGATTTTAGCAGATGAATGAAATGGAGTGAGATGTGAAACTGATGATCATCAGGCACATGGAAGGAGACGTGTGTAGTTGTGCACACATGGACAATGTTGGGGAAGTCGGGTGAACGCAGAATGTCCAGGCTGACAGGATTAGATTAATTCTACCTCACTTTCGACAGCGAGATCCTGGGACAAAAGTTCCTTTTCACTTGCTGCGCGACATTTGTCCTCACTGTAAAATGCCAGATCGTGAATTTTGATAGCAAATGTAGAGAAGGCAGAGAGCCCTGGTCAGGCTGTACGTTGCCTCTCTTCAGTGGGGTATGGCTTTTGATTTACAGTTACCTGGGTCAATTTCGAATTCCAATGCAATATGTCATTTATTGCAATCTGATCCAGGTAGCACAGTGAGATTTCCTCTGCAGCTGTGGAGAGACTTGCGGATTCCAGAGCTGGAGAGAGTTGCCTTCCTAACAGGAGTATACATGCTTTAGGAGGACAATGGAGATGGTTCGGCAGAACAATTACTGTCCAGGTTGGTTCCTGACTTTGACCGTCATTTAGCGTTTCGATTCATAAAGAGTGTCCCCGCCATGCTGCAGACTGGTCAACAGTTAATACAAATGGCCTCCGGTCGGTCATTGTGTAGGAGACGAACGCATTGTTACTGACGCTACAAATCTCCAGAGGTCTTAGTGTACACATGCTTAATCACATGTTATTGTGCATATATTCTCACATCTTGGCCTGTAGTGATGAACGACCCATAATAATCGTTCAGGTAAGCCTTGATGAAACTGGTTATGAATTAATCAAATCCCTTGCACAGCGTTCAAGTTATTGAGCTGCGTTGATCTTCTACGCTCAAATCCCTGCGTCGCTGTTAGTCTATCAAGAGCATCTCGGGACAATACAACTAATGATTAGCAAAGCTGGACCCAATATCTCACAATCAATTTATCCCGTACTTGCATTCTGCATTGTCACTAAAGGAATATCTAGAATTGCATGTTAGCGACCTCCGTGTATCATATTCTTTGTAATAAATGCCAGCATTACATTACAGTCTCATATTATAACCATTGCCTTCTTGAAAACTCCCCGCGTTTTGTCATTTATTTCTCAGATCCATCCAAACATGTTATCGTCTCAGTTTGCTTATACACGAATTTTATCTGTTCGTCCACATTTCAAGACAATTATCCCATATATCCCCAGATTATACCTCTGTGACATTTTGATTGCTCACCATCCTGCCAAAGTTTTAGTCTGAAATCATGTGTTTCTCCTTGGAAACTTGATAACGCGGATATAATCGACACATACATCATTTGTGCACACTGATAAAATTCATTGTTTCCTCAAAATCGGAACCACTTGACGGTGGGTCTCGACCTAAAACGTCGACTGTACCTCTTCCTAGAGATGCTGTCTGGCCTGCTGCGTTCACCAGCAACTTTGATGTGTGTTACCCCTTTCATTTGCCCCCTTTTAATCACATATTCAATAACAGGTAACATGCTGAAAAGTGCAGGCCAAATTTGCTTGATTTCATTTTGTCTTTGATAACGATACCGCGATTAAACCAAAATAGTAGATTCAGGTTCTGTTCCAGTAAGAAACGGTGGTTTGACCGCTGCAGTATCATGATTTCCAACACACTGAATCTGCAATGGAGTCTCTGCATGGACGGTTTCACGTTCCCCTTAACCTGCCCTGATTCAAGTGAATGGAGTCTCTGCACGGACAGTTTCACTTTCCCCTTAACCTGCCCTGATTCGAGTGAAATACTAGATTACCAGCACGCAGAATATAACCTACCCCTTCTCCACCCAAACATAACGATCGTCCATCATTCCCATTGTATTTTTGCTCTTCTAACTTGCCGGCCCCGCTGTCAGTTACTGTCAGAAATATCTAAAGTGCCTTCCTCGATGGTTACGTTTAAAATTCTGCGCGTTATTTGACCATTTTTGTATTTTCACGATTTGTTCTATATATTGTTTTGCTACTTGGATGTTTGATATTTTCTTTCGAGTGAATCCAATCCGTTTCTTTTTTTTTCTCGTGACTCAGTAACAACAAAGCTCTCTCTCTCTCTCTCACACTCACTCACTCACTCACTCACTCACTCACACACACACACACACACACACACACACACACATATTCCTCAGACAGGGAACTGAATCTGCTCCATTTCTGTTTCCCAAACTCATATCTCCTTCCCTTATTATATTCTACGCTCCAGTTGCTTTCCGATAACGTTTCAGCGCCCGCACCCCTATTGTATCCACCTATAACGCCCCTTCCAGTCCATTCAGTCGTTGACGTTTTCAATCATTCCTCCACCATGCGACAACCATTCTCCTCAAATGGACATTCCGCTAGATTGCTAGTTTTTACTCCGACATTACTCTCCAATTATTTTAGAATCAGCCCTGGTAGCTTTCAGGCTCTTGCGTGGAAACATCGGAAGATCATTACCCTGTGCTGGGGGAGTCTCGCTCCAGAAGACACGGCATCAGAAAGAAGGACGTCCATTTATAAACGGAGAGGTGGAGGAATTTCTTCAGACACAGAGCGAAGATACTGAGGAATTCTTTGGATGGAGGCCAGGTCATTGGGTGTATTTAAGCTTTAACTGGTCAACGGGGGAAAGGTTACTGGAGAATGCAGGAGTATATGGTTCAGAGAGATCTAGATCAGCTGTAGTGTGATGACGCGGAAGAGTTGATTGGCTAAAAGCTACAATTTCGCTCCTCTATGTTAAGGTCCACCGTCTTGTAGAAAAACAAACACGTATCCTGAAGCAAATACGATAAAGTAGTTTAGACAGACATTGGAGGGAGACGACGTTGAGGTAGATAGGATAAGATATTATCGACGCAAACATCCTGGGCCAAGAGCCTGTTGATTTCCTGCACTTTTCCGCTGTACCTTTTCTGTTCAATGTAAAATTCCGGTTTGCCCATTTTACTGGAACAGATGGTGCTCCGTAGGGTTGGATTTGTGTAAAATATCCTCGGGTATGTTCCAATTGTAATGCAAGTGACAGTGTTGAGATTACGAGCTGTAGTTGTTCACAGCCGTGCACAAACCGCAACTGGAATATGTCTGGCTTGCCTTCCGAAGGACGGGTTTTCATGCATTAGGAAGATAGTTGAGGAGGTTCATTGGAACAATTTCTGCCCGGAGTGTTTCCAAAATACAAAAGTTTGGAGATCAATACGTTAGAGGATTCCAGCAACATTGCGAAGTGAACTGGGTTTTGCGATCGATAAATCGTGAGTATACTGAATCGTGGAGCGGCTGAGTTGACTGTTTTGATTAGATTTCCTATTTTTGTCATTGATGTATTGTTATGCCTTCTGGAATTGCAGACACGACGAGAAACTAAAAGAAAAACATTGTGACTAGTTTGTGAGTGCGTTGGGCCGCTGTGCTAAGGGTCATGTTGCAACGTAAC
The DNA here is from genome assembly GCF_963921235.1 of Mobula hypostoma. Taxonomy (NCBI): domain Eukaryota; kingdom Metazoa; phylum Chordata; class Chondrichthyes; order Myliobatiformes; family Myliobatidae; genus Mobula; species Mobula hypostoma. Next base: position 5,138,311 of record NC_086127.1, on the reverse strand, counting down.
TCAACAACAGTGAGGCTAGAGATCGAGTACGCTGTATTGCTTTGTTCTTCCTCTCATTTCGGGCAATGCAGACAGGTTTATCTTTAAAAACTCCTGGGATAAAGGTGCACGAAGAAATTCCGTCCAGCTTTCCCATGATCTCCGGAGTTCAGAACTGGAAAAGAGGATATTGTAGAAATTGATAAGACTTTGAAGGCTATCATATGAAAATACAGGCAGAAAAAGTTGGATGGCGCTGATCATTCGCGGTTTTGCAACAGTTCAGAATGAACTTCGACCAAGAATTCAGATGAGGAATATAACTTCCCATAGACAATTTCACTTTTTTTTCAAATCGCCTCCCAGACGCCTTGAAGTGAAAGTCTAGACGAGAGTATATCTTTTCATTCGTAAGCTCTACTATATATGAATTTGTTTTTGTGAGATAGATAGAGGCCGTAATCCCTTTCCAGCGCGTGGGTAGTTCGTAGGTGCTCTGCGAGTTTAAATGCAGTTCATAGCAACTTCAAAAGGCACACCATTGGAGTAATTACGTGGATTTCAAAAGATATATCGGGCAGTTATTTGTCCATTGTCGCGGCTGCAGCAGGTTGAAAATCTGCCGTTTAGAGCAAGATTTTTTTTTAAATTTCTTCACGTTATCAGCAGAACGTACGATGTGTTTGAATTACCTTTGTTTTGTTATCCACCGCTGCAACACTTTTTTTTTACTTTGAGGAAAACATTAGGTTTAGGTTGGGGTCCTCCGGCTTACTGATATAATGTAGACACATTTTTAACACGGAGCCCACGAAAATGAATGCAATTGACAGGAGTTTCAGTTGGGTGTTTTGACTCTGATTATCAGCTGAATGTGCAGCTAATTTTACCAATCTTCACCCGGTGAAGCGTTAAACCTGTTCGGGGCGCCTTCAGATGCATTTTTGAAAGCGTATATCCAGAGTGAGAGATTCTCCAGGATTATATGGGCGTTGAGGTTAAACTGTCTGCATCCTACTGATCACTGTGGCAATTGAGCAATAATTTGAATTTTCCAATGAATGGAAATGTCATTGTTTGCTTCGGATGCCTTTCCGTTCGTCGTCAATGAAGATATTAGATGTGAGTGTGAAATTAGTTATCTCGAATAGGTCAGGTGCGTTGTCTGTTTAAAAATCAGGACAGCTTTCTTAGCCATAATTGTTGTTGAAAGGACTGGATTGTTTTGGTTTCACAACTTCACGTTTTTCTCCAAAGACCTTGTCCGTGCCGACTTAAAGTTCAAGATTTAAGATTCACTTTGTTTGACAAATATAGATAGAAACACACACAAATATAGATGAAATAGATGAAATGTCTCCGATGCGTCAACAACCAACACAGGCGAAAGTGCGTTAAGCTCAGCCTGAAAGTTTTACCACACAATATGCGCCAACGCGGAGAGAAAGGCAATGCTCAGCTGAACAACACAGAACACAACAAACAACAACAGCAAAAGCAAGCCGCCTTACTTAGAACATAGAATAGTACAGCCGACCCTCAAACCCTGCCTCCCATATAAGCCCCCAACTTAAATTCCTCCATATACCTGTCCAGTAGTCTGCCTCCACCACTGACTCAGGCAGTGCATTCCACGCACCAACCACTCTCTGAGTAAAAAACCTTCCTCTAATATCCCCCTTGAACTTCTCACCCCTTACCTTAAAGCCATGTCCTCTTGTATTGAGCAGTGGTGCCCTGGGGAAGAGGCTCTGGCTATCCACTCTATCTATTCCTCTTAATATCTTGTACACCTCTATCATGTCTCCTCTCATCCTCCTTCTCTCCAAAGAGTAAAGCCCTAGCTCCCTTAATCTCTGATCATCTCTCTGAACAGATCTATCTCTCTCTCTCTCTCTGTCTCTCTCTCTCTCTCTCTCTCTCTCTCTCACACACACACACACACACACACACACACACACACACACACGCAGTCTTTAATCCCAAGACTCCTGAGACGGCAGACTCCGGGCTGTCACCTACCCAGTGGATCTCGGCCATCGGGCCTCGCCATCCGGAACAGATTCGTTTTCCTGCCTCCATACTGAGCATTGATTGGAGGACTGGCCGATCACCCATCACCGGAACTCAAAATCCAATGACTAAAGCTCAAATACTGGGCCTCGAACACCGGTCTCACCAATTCACAATCTCAGAGGTTCATCGGATCACTTTAGTCCCGTCCGCACGGAACTCGCCTCTGGACCCACCATTAACTCGAAACCCCTGTTCTGTTGGGCCGGCTGGTCTTAAACCCTCTCGCCGTGCTCAAAACCACCTATATGAACCCTCTTAAAAAAAAGACAAAGTTCCAGAAAAAAATCAAAGCAAATAACCGCACCTCAATTCAAGGTCGGAGATCGGCACCTTCTTGTTCGCTTTGTTCGTGCAATTCATTAAGTGATAGTTTTATCTTCATATTAATTTTAAGATCTACAATATTTAATGAACGGTGCACTAGCTGCTGGCGAGGTGATTTAGAATTTACTAATGAAGTCTCTGCATACGTGCATATTATTGACACTTTTTAAAACGACACACACTTCCTGAAACGGAACCCAATCAGTTCAATGTACTGTCATTCAGTCATATGCAGTTTTAGCGCCAGATGAAACAACGTTTCTCGGATTCAATGCTATGTGGCCAACATTGCATTGTAACAATTGAAATAAATTTTAAAATAGCCCTCAGTTGAGTCATGAGAGGGAAGGAAAGATCTGATGCATAAATCAATACTCTCATTGCTGTGGGAATGCTGCTTCTAATTTCCATTGATCAATGTGGTGACGTCATTGATTTCCAAACATGCCTGTGAAGTGAACATAATCATCTCTAAATAAGATTCAGCTAATTTGTGTTTTTTTTTTAATTTTTGTATAGTTTTGGATAACATGCCAGTTCTGGATGTGTTGCAATGCCAATGTCCCTGTGGAGTTTAAAAGGGTACAAAAGCTCTGCGATTGTGTCAGACATGTAGTTGCAATTGAAGAGCGTGAAGAGTTTGCATAGGGCGTAAAGACGCGCATTTCTCTACGGTTGTAAAATGCTGCCGACTTATTTCAAAGTGGAGAGAGTTCTATACGTACTCATTGCCACCATTGGAGTTCCTGGTAAGTCGGGGCAGCAATGTAATAATTGGAGATTCAGTCGTGCTATGGAATAATCTGTGATGCTTTGATAATGACTCAGTATGACTCGCTGAAAGTCTTAGTCAATCGGACGCCTTTCGTAAGTAAACGCACTTCAGCAAAGTGCCAGTTACATTTCATTCAGTGAAAGGAATTACACTGTAACTACCGTGAATTGGGGAAACACTGCCATGGTGGCGGGAAGTTCCGACAGTTTACTCGGTTGAAGGATATCAAACACGGAGGCTGATATATTTGGTTTTAATTAATATGTGGTCCTGAATACTTGGAAAATAATACCTTTATCAATGTTTTTGAGTACGATTGTACTACGAGAGGCAGTGGATATGTACGATTTAGGATGAATGTCAGTGTCCAACACCGATAAATAATCGTCCACAATTGTTTGGAATAGATCGCTCCAGCATGGTAGGTACAGATGGTATATTATCACAGCAGAATGGTACTCAGTGTCCGCCATTAATAGGAGCAGCATATCTTACGCTTGTTGTTACTTATTATGAATTATTATGCTGTAAGTCTGTGGATGAATAAGTGGGAGCATTTCTGATGATGACAATGATCCTCTTTCCATTGAAATAAATGCCGGCATTGAATTTGCCTCCTTTACCACAGACTCAACCTGTACATTAACTGTCTGGGTGTCTTGTCGAAGGCTCCCAAACCCCTCTGCACCTCTGATCTCTGAACCTTCTCCCTATTTAAATAATAGTCCGCACGAGTATTTCTTTCACCAGAATGCGTTAGCATGAATTTTATCTGCCACTTTTTTGCCCATTCTTGCAATTTGTCTCACTCCCGCTGCAATCACGCTGCTTTCTCTGCACTAATTACCCCTCCAACTACCTCGTATCATCTGAAAACTTTGCTTCAAAGGCGTCCATTCTATTATCCAAATCAGTAACAAACAACAGTGAAAAGTAGCAATCTCGATACTGACCCCTGAGGAACATGACTTGTCACTGGCAGCCAACAAGAAAAGTTCACTTGTATTCCCACTCGCTGCCTCCTGCCTGTCAGCCATGCCTCTATCCATGCCAGTATCTATCCTGTAACGCCATAGGATTCTATCTTGTTCAGCAGCCTCATGTGTGGCGCATTATCAATTGCTTTCTGAAAAACTAAGTAAATTACATCCACTGCCTCTCGTTTGTCCATCCGGCTTGTTATTTCTTCGAAGAACTCTAACATATTTGTCAGGCAAATTTCCTTTCACATAAATCATGTTGATTTTGACTTATTTAATCATTAGTCTCCAAGTATTCCGAAGCCCCACCTTAATTATAGACTCCGACATTTTCCACTGAGGTTAGGGTAACTAGCCTACAATTTATTTCGTTTTCCCCTCCTCCAATCTTAAGGAGTGGGGTGACATATGCAATCTTCCACTTCTCTGGACTCTTGCCACCATCAAGTGAGTCTTGAAAGATCATGGCCAATGCTTCTGTTATCTCTTCAGCGATCTTTCTGCGGACTCTGGGATGTAGTCCATCTGGTCCGGGTGACTTATCCACCTTTACACCTTTCAGTTTTCCTGGTGGTTCTTTTTTCCTTTGTAATAGTAACGACACTGACCCCTGCTCCCAAACACTCACGGACCTCAGTCACACTACTAGAGAAAAGTAATGCAAATCACCCATTAAGTTCATCTGCCATTTCCTTGTTCCCATTACTACCGCAGCAGCATCATTTTCCAGTAGTCCAATATTAACTCTTACCACCCTTTTACACTTTATATAACTGAAAAAATACCTTTCAGTATCATGCTTTACATTATTAGCTGGTTTGCCTTCATATTTCATTTTTCCCCTCTTATAGTTTTTTTAGTTGTCTTTTGTTGGATTTTATAAGCTTCCCGAACATCCAGCTTCCCCATTTCCTTCGCTTTTATGTAGAGGTTAACTCCCCTTGTCAGCCACGGTTGCTGACACATGCCATTTGAGAACTACTTCCTCCAAAGGGAGAAGACTTTCTTTTAGTTGAGTTAATTCAGCGATGATAGAGCTCATTTGAGTCTCTAATCTATTAACCCAGGCTGGCTCCTCTGCAGCTTCGTCAGTTTTTTTAGGCTTACCATTACCTGTATTGGGATTTCTTTTAGTGCTTCCCAAGGTAGCCATACCTATAATTATCACTCTGCAAGATGGGACTGAATAAAGTTAAAATTTCAAAGTTTAAGTCGGGAAAGGGAGAAATTAAAGGCACACAGAAAGACGCTGTGTCTTACATGTCCACAGGCGGAAGCTGAAATCACTAACATTTATGACAAATTAGAGTAGACCCAACACCAGTCCCTGCAACATACATCAAAGTTGCTGGTGAACGCAGCAGGCCAAGCAGCATCTATAGGAAGAGGCGCAGTCGACGTTTCAGGCCGAGACCCTTCGTCAGGACCAGTCCCTGCAGCACATCTCCTTCAGAATGGAAAAACAGCCCCTCAGTAACACCCTCCGACTCCTCACACCTCATCTTCAGCCTCAATACTATGTGCTGTAACCTTCTCGACCAGCCTGCCCTGCAGAGCTTTGTCAAAGGTCATGTCCAAGTAGACAACATCTACCACCTTGTCCCCATTGATCCTCCTGGCCACCACTTCAAAAGAAAAACTGTCATATTTGTGAGACATGACTTCCCACACACTAAACCATGTTGACTATCCCTGATTAGTCCTTGCCTTTCCAAATCCTGTCCCTCAAAATCTCTTCCAGTCATTTTCACCACTGATGGAGGGCTTGCTGGTCTGTAGTTCGCGGGCTCATCCAAGCTGACCTTCTTATTTAAAAGCACAACATAAGCTGCATCCAGCTTTTAGCATACTAGCCTTTGTGAATTACACGAGGGATAACTGTTTTACACAGAGGCTGGTGATTTCGGTTTCAGGCAGGACAAAGACCATTATTTGTCACAAGAAGCAAAAGATTTAGAAAGTGCACCCCGTTGGGACTTTCTGTTTAGTTTTAAATTGATCAGGTAATTAAGCATTTGGGATGGGCCAAGAAAAAGTAGTGAGTTTGAAAGGAGTGGCCATAGTGTAAGAGCGGGAACTGAGAAGAGGCAGAGGCCAGATTGAGGTTTCTGTCACATTTATCTTCACTTCTTTATTATTGCATAGCTGGAGCAGTGAGACTGGTGTGCTCCTCTTACACGACACGGGGAGTCTAGGACAGCTCCATTGTCCTTGATGACCTGAGTTATAACAAAAGATGAAATAGGTTAGGACTTTATTCCTTGGAAAATGAATGGAAACTTCTTCACTCAGAGGCCGTGAGAGTGTGGAATGAGCTGCCAGTGCAAGTGGTGCATGGAAGCTCGATTTCAATGTTTAAGACAAGTTTGGATAGCTACAGGGATATAGAAGGCTATGGTCCCGGTGCAGGTCAATGGGAGTAGGCAGTTTAAATGGTCCAACACAGACTCGATGGGACATATCTACCCTACGCTCTGTGACCCATTCCCAGACAATTCAGCCATATCTGCTCTGCCGTCATCACCGCCAGGATCTGCCACCAATCCAGCTGGGCAAGCTCCTCTCATATGCATCTGTAATTCCCTTTATTCCATTGTGAAACTAATACATCTGACATATGAACCTCCCTCCTCCCTCTCAGACTGCAGTATGAATTCAAGCGTGTTATGATCATTGTGTCCAAAGTGTTCCTGTACATTACGCTCCCTAATAAGATCTGGGTGATTACATAACACCCAATCTAAGGTAGCCTTTCCCTGAGTTGGCGCAACCACAAGCTGCTCTAAAAAGCCATCTCGTCGGCATTAAACAGATTCCCTCTCTTGCGATCCGACACCAACCTTGATTTCCCCAATCTCCATTACAATTGTATTATTGCCCTCGGTACATGACTTTTCCAGCTCCCTTGCACTTTCACACCCCGCATATTGGCTACTGTCTTGGAGGACTATTATGACTTCCCAGAATGGTTTTGTACTCGGGAAATGAAGTGAAAATTCGTACCATGATTGATCCACGCGAACACACCACATCTGATTTTTGTTATGCTCGTATGTAGAATATACGTGGGAAGTCAGAGAATATCCGCAATAACCAATGTTATCCATATTAGCAAAACTTTTTGCAATAAAGTCCGGCATTCTATATCATTGCACTGTCTTGTTTTGTTTTATTAAATTCTTATCCTGACACTTTCTATGCGTGTTATCTCTTCATTTCATCAATAGCGATTCGTCTTTCCTGTCGCCTTTCAGACCGCTTGTCGATAACAATTACTTCGATAATCACTCGGCTTCAATGGCCTTGATCGAGGCACGACTGCGCAAGCGCGTGGATGTCAGCCAGATGGAACAGAGAGAAGAGTTTAAAAACGAGAAAGTTTTACAGAGCGGGCGTCAGAGGAGCGGGCAACGGAGCAGAGGTAGACAGAGTAGCAGGGCTTTGACTCAACGGGGTTGGGCAATAACGGGTCGAGGCGAGTCAAGTTCCCTGCGTAAAATAGAGACAGAAAGTTATGGTGTGAGGCCGTCGGTCCTAGTTCCGTGTCCGATGTGGGAAGTCCTGGACACACCCAGCCTCCCGGACGGTCATACCTGCTCCAGGTGCGTCGAGCTGCAGCTCTTTAGGGAGCGCGTCAGGGAACTGGAGATGCAGCTCGATGACCTTCACCTGGTCAGGCAGAGTGAGGAGGTGACAGATAGGAGCTATAGGCAGGAGGTCACACCGGGGTTTCGGGAGGCAGATACGGTTGTAACAGTCAGG